>NW_006921772.1:4952118-4960241 GCF_000298275.1 Orycteropus afer afer
GTGAGGCTGAAACAAATTAAGAGAGTTTTGTAATAATAATCCAGGTAAGAGATGATATCAGCTTGAACTTCCAGAAGGGTATGTAGGAGGTAGAATTAAAAGAGGTGAATATTGATTATAAGTGGGAGGTGAGAGTGTATATAGAATCAGGATGACTTTCTTTTACTAATTTACATTAGATATCTCAAGTGTGAAATTTCATCAATACATTACCCTTTGTGTTCTTATAATGAAGTGACAGTGCTGCTGTGTTTACTCCTTGAAGAGCATAACAGACAGTAAATAACATGTAGGACATTGTGATCTGAGGAACAAGCACCTAAGTTTTTCAGAACATCAAGAGGCTGAACCAGTGTCTACCATAATCACTTATCTTCTGTTGCCATCATTACATTATGGAATTCTGATTCTATAAGTAATGTAACTGGAAAACACATTTAAGATAGCATGAACAATCTAACACTGGATGAAGGAAGGAGGAAGAATTGGAAGGGAGGGTTCTTGTTCTGGATTCGGAATCAGGGAAACAGATACTGTTGGACTATACACAGAGAAAAAAATGTAACATGAATGTTGTCTCAGAGGATTTTAGGGGAAATGAAATTACTTCTTTTAACTCTAGGTAGCTGATTTGTAGTGAGTGTTCTCTCTCTGTTTACAGTGGATGGATGGATTCATCCTATAATACAAACTATGCTTTGTTTCTTCATGTAATCCTGTCCAAGAAGCACTAGAAATAGATGATAGAGTATGAGGAAAGGATCTTCTGATTAATTGAAATTGTCTCATATGTTTCCTTTAACATTTTCTTTTTTGGGGAGCTCCTTCAGCAGTTCAGACTGGCTATGTGACGGGTAAGTCAGCTTGCTGAGACTGAAGGATTGCCAGCATCTTTTTCCAGGCTGTTACACACTTTTTTTTTTCTTTTTTAAGACAAACACATTTTTAAATTACTTTGACATCCATACTTAACGATTTCCTTGATTAAATTATTATAGTTTTCAGAACCATAATATTTATGACTTGGAGCACTTACTGATGAAGATTAAAGACAACAGTCTGTGATATGAATTACACCTCAATATAAAGAAAACAAAAATCCTCACAACTGGACCAATAAGCAACATTAAGATAAATGGAGAAAAGATTGATGTTGTCAAAGACTTCATATTACTTGGTTCTACAATCAACACCAAAGGAAGCAGTAGTCAAGACATCAAAAGGCATATTACATTGGGCAAATGTGTTGCAAAAGACCTCTTTCAAGTGCTGAAGAACAAAGATATCTCCTTGAAGACTAGATGCACCTAACCCAAGCCATGGTATTTTTCAATTGCCTCATATGCATGTGAGAGCTGGACAGTGAATAAGAAAGACTGATGAAGAGTTAATGCTTTTGAGTGGTGTTGGTGAAGAATGCTAAAATTCCCATGGACTGTTAAAAGAACTAACAAATCTGCCCTGGACAAAGTGCAACTGGAATGCTCCTTAGAAGTGAGAATGGCCAGACTTTGTCTCACCCACTTTGGTCATGTTGTCAGAAGGGACCAGTCTCTGGAGATGGATGTCATTCTTGGTAAAGTGGAGGGTCAACAAAAATGGGGAAAGCTCTCAATGATATGTATTGACACAGTGGCTGCAGCAATGAGCTCAGGTATAGTAGGGATCATGAGCTTGGACAGGACTGGGCAGTGTTTCATTCAGTTGTCCATACAGTTGCTATGAGTTAGAGATGACTTGACAACACATAACAACAATAACAACAACAATATTTGTTTATGTATATATATAAATAAGTTTATATAGATATATTTATAATATTTATTTCCTCCTACTTGGATTTATGGGAGCTCTGGTAGCATAGTGCCTAAGGTACTTGACTGCTAACCAGAAGGCTGGCGGTTCAAACCTACCAGCCACTCCTCGGAAGAAAGATGGGGCAATCTACTTCCGTAGTGATACTGCCTCAGAAACCCAAGGAGGGGTCTCTATGAGTCGGGTCCAACTCGATGCCACACAACAACAACAACTCAGATTTATTTTTAGTAGCATTTGATTTTATATGAACTTTTAAGTTAGCAACCAGCAGTCACTGAGTTATTGTTATCTTTAATTACTGAAAGGTGCTGAAATAAATTACAAGTACAAGATAACTTGAAGAACAGAATAAATTGTCCCTCTGGTATTTAAAAAGATACATTTTAAAGGTCTTGAATACATTTCACAGTCTTTAGATTTTTAAATGGGATATATACTTTATATTGTCCTGGGAAAGGAAGAAAGCAATCTTGATGTCTGTTATTGGCAGAATTATAAGAAGGATTGTGACCAGTAGACCTGTCCCATCAATATGTGCTGTTTTATGGCTGGAGCAACCATTTATAGTGCTGTCACCATTTTTGGCTCTGCTTTTAAATCTCTGATCTGCCTAAAGGTTTTGCTCAACAGAACCAAGCCATTTCTAATTGCAACATGTTGTTCTATTTGAGACAATTTCCTAGTACATTCCCAGTCATGCCATGTTATAGCAAACAGCTCCAAAGCAATAGTTCTCAATTTCAATTCTCTCATACCCCTATTTATTGTTGTTTTACTATTGTAACAGGTAAAATTACAGAAGAAGCTTTTCTCAGTGTTTTGAGTGTCAAACACTGTTCTAAATGATTTGCAAATATTCTAATTTAATTTGCATCCTAACTCAAAAACATGGATACTATTATATGCTATTTCTGCTAAGAAAAGTGAGCTCAGAAAGGTTGAGTGACTTTCTTACATTTAGGTGGCAAGTTAATATGTGCTAGAGCCAGGATTCTAGTTGTAGTCATTCATTCCAACCCCATTGCCTACACTATTATCCACTATGCAGAGGTGTTTCTAAGGTATGGCGGGTGTGGCATGTGCCAGACTGGTGACTTCAAAGAATTTCTAATCTTCTTAATGACAAGCATAACAATCCCTAAAGTCTGATACCCCCATTGTACACACACACACACACACACACACATCACATCATTGGTTTTATTTTATTTATATCATTTATCATATCTGAAAGAACCTTATTTGTTTACTCATTTATGGTATGTCTTTCCCCCATACTCTTAAAACACCAACAAAAGCAGAGATATTATCTGGCTTTTTATTTTATTTTTAATTTTTTTTTATCCTATACAAAGTACAGTACTTGAGTTCATACAAGTTTTTTGAACAAATCAGTAGAACCATGTAGGGTGCCAATGTCTGGCTTCTAAGTAAGCTTTCTGTAAATGGGTATTGGCTTCTTTCCCCTTCTTGGATCATCTTTGCTTGAAGTTCTGATAATTGAAGTCTACCACTAGACATATTTTTCAAATGACTTAAAGCATATTACAAAACCTCCAGACACTTCATTGCATTCTAGAGGATGTTTTTTGGAGCAATTTCAAGGAAACCAGATTGGTTCATTGTCTACATTTACTTTGTCAAAACCAGTATATGACATGTAATTTATCTTCTCTCAGATAATAGACAAGTTACAGCAGCAGTGCTACCCAGTGTTTCACCTGACCTTTTTCAAGCAAGTTATTATTTTTTAATTGAAAAAGCTACAGTTTTGAAAAATTAAACCAAAGTAATGTATAATGACATGTAAGTCTCCATAGCTCTGTAGAACCTTTGGATTCATGCCCAGAAGTAATCACTTACTCAATTGACAGTTATTCGACAGTAAAATATCCAGAAGCATTTCCCTCTTATGTAAGTATATATGGTGTGTATGCTGTGCTTACTGTTCTAACCCCTTGGGTTTTTTTCCTCTACATAAAAGTATTTATGTTTTTTGACAGAGGACATTTCTACATGTGTCTTTATATATACTTGCAAATAAATACATTCATGAATATAGTAGAACATACAGGGGCAAAGTTATGAAAACTTCTTAGTGATAACCAAACACCTTGAGGAAATGAGTCAGTGGCCATGGGGACTCAAGAGTATCATAGTTTCAGGGGACAGTAAGATCAATTGGTGTAACATGGTCTTAAAAAGTTAGTAGTAACTGAGGTCTTAAAAGCTTGTGAGTGGCCAGCTAAACCACAGAGCTCTGATGACATAGTGGTTAAAGCATTCAACTGCTAACCAAAAGGTTGACAGTTTGAACCCCCGGAAGCTCTGCAGGAGAAAGATGAGGCAGTCTGATTTTGTAAAGATTTATAGCCATCTCAGGTGCAACTAAGGAGCTCTAGTGGCGACACAGGAGCTCTGGTAGCATAGTGGCTAAGGCACTTGACTGCTAACCACAAGGCTGGCGGTTCAAACCCACCAGCCACTCCTCGGAAGGAAGGTTGGGCAATCCTACTTCCGTCGTGATACTGCTTCGGAAACCCAAGGAGGGGTTGCTATGAGTTGGGTCCAACTCAACGGCACATAACAACAACAACAACAACAGTGGTGGCACAGTGGGTAAGCCATTTGGCTGCTAACCAGAAAATTAGCGGTTCAAACCCACCAGCTGCTCCACAAGAGGAAGATGAGACAATCTACTTCCATAAAGATTTACAACCTTGGAAACCATATGGGGGTCACTATGAGTCAGAATTGACTGGATGGCAGTGGGAGTGAGAAAGTGCAACTATTCCTTTCTGTCCAGAGCAAAGAAGAGAGAAGAAAATCAGAGACACAAGGAAACAATTGGTCCAGAGGACCAGTTGTGACGATGTGAACCCCAGCCTCCATGACCCTGAGACTAGAGGAACTAGATTGTGCCTGACTATCATTTATGACTGCTCTGAAAGGGGTCACAATAGAAGATCCTGGGTAGAGTGGGAGAAAAATGTGGAACAAAGCTCAAAATCATAAAAAGGACCAGGCTTACTGGTCTAAGAGAGACAGGTGGAAGTCCCATGACTACGGCCCACAGACACATTTCAAGCCAGAAACTGAACCCCTGTGGCTCTACTTTCGGCCAAAGGATATATAAGATGAACAATAATACCAGAAAGGTGTACACTCATTAGACAATCAACCATATGAGAATGGAAGACAGCATGTGCCCAGAGACAAAGCTAAGAGAGCAGGAAGGCATAACAAAGAAAGATGATGAGAAATGGTAAACATAGGGAGGAAGTGAGAAGAGTGCTGTTACGTTGTGGAAATTGCAACAAATGTCAGAAAACAAAAGGTGTATGTATTGTTGAATGGGATACCACTTTGTTCTGTAAACTTTCACCCATATCATAATAAAAAAAAAGTTTATATGGTAAGACCTTTCCATATTAACACATGATTTGATTCATTTTGTAAATTACTGCACCAGTATTTCATTGTTTGGATATAGTATCACTAGTTCAATTATTAGCATATCAATGAGCAGCAAGATTGCAGTCTTTTCGCATTTAAAAATAATACTGCAATAAATATTGCTATAAATATTTTTCACATTATTTACTGAATAAATATATCTAGAGGATAAATTCTTGAAGTACAAATGTTGAGTATAAGGGGTTAGGCTTTTTCAATAATAGTAGGTCTTTCCACATGTTCCTCTAAGTTGATTGAACCAATTTCTACTCCTACCAAGAATCTGTGAAAGTGGCTTTTCTATGAGATGTATTGTTTAATATCAGTCTTTTAAAAAATTTTGCTAATCTGTTTAGTTTAAAATGGCATTTTCTAAAACCATTTAACTTGCATTTCTTTAATTATGTAAAGGGCTTAAGATCTTTTCATATATTTCAAATCATTTATATTTCTTTTTCAGTTGCCCATTTTTCTTTTGTGCTGTTGGCTTTTCTTACTGCTTTGTAAGAGACATCATACAGTGCAGAAATTGGCTCTTTGTCTGCCATATGTTGCAAAATTCTCTCTTCAGTTAGTAGTTTGGCCTTTTGCTTTTTGACCGTATTTTTTTTTCCATGCATATTTTAAAAATTTGCATATACCTTAATCTTTTCTAAGGCTTTTGGGTTTCTTAACTTACTAAGAAAGACCAACAAGATTAGGTTAAAAACGTTAGCGTTTATTGTAAAAATTGTACAGGTTTTTAAGGATTTTTAAATCCTTGATCCATCTGGAAGTTATTTTGTTAGAAAGGATAAATTGCTGATCCAACTTTTTTTCCCCTCCATATGACTAACCAGTTGTCACAACACTATTTCTTGAATAATCCATCTTTTTTTTTTCTCTAATTTGACATGGTGCCTTAATCATGTACACAATTCCCATTTACATTTCAGCCCAACAAAAAGTAAAAATTTAAAAGAAATAAAAAATAATGTTATAATTTAGAGCAATATTATTTCATTGCTTATTTTTATTTGCAGTTAGGCAGAAGAAGAGGCCCAGGGTTGATCGGCATTGCTACATAACACATAAAAAGTCTGAACCTTTTATTGTCATGAAGGCACATGCTACAACCAGAACTTAGAGATCCTCAGATAAAGATTAGACAACATTGTTGTTGTTGTTGTTTGCCGTCGAGTCGGCCCCGCCTCATAGCGACCCCTCCTTGGGTTTCCGAGGCAGTATCACTACGGAAGTAGGATTGCCCAACCTTCCTTCCGAGGAGTGGTTGGTGGGTTTGAACCGCCAGCCTTCTGGTGAGCAGTCAAGTGCCTTAGGCACTATGCTACCAGAGCTCCTTAGACAACATTAATGGCAGTAATAAGAGTAGCTGTCTTCCTTCGTTTGGAAGGTCCTGAAAAACGTACTGGCTACACTAGAGAAACACTCGAATGTCTGGCTGAAAGTGTTGAATTGTATCCTACAAGGTTCTGCATTATTTGCACCCTTCCTTTTTCTACAACTTCGTTTTTTCCTGTTGTCTTGCTTACTCAAAAGGACCCAGCACTCCGGGATTCTTTCAGTTTCTCAAGACCACAGGTTTCCGTGCCATTTGGCATTTACCACACACAAGTTTACCTCTAATTGGAATACTTTGCCCTCCTTGCCTGTGGTTGTCATTAGGTGCACTAGAATTAGCCTCGACTTGTAGAGACACCACGCACAACAAAAATAAACACTACTTGGCCCTGCACCATCCTGACAATCACTGCTGTATTTGAGCCCATTGTTGTAGCCACTGTGTCAGTTTCTCTCTTGAGCATCTTCCTCTTTTTTGCTGACCCTCTACTTCGCCAAGCATGTTGTACTTCTCCAGGGACTGTCCTGACTGATAACATGTCCAAAGTACCTGAGATGATGTCTCACAATCCTTTCTTCTAAGGAGCATTCTGGCTGTACTTCTTCTAAGATAGATCTGTCCATTCTTCTGGCACTCCATGGTATATTCAATATTCTTTGCCAACACCATAATTCAAAGACATCAGTTTTTCTTCGATCATCTTTATTCATTGTCCAGATTTGTGGTGGATATGAGGAAATTGAAAATACCATAACTTGGATCAGGCACCCTGGAGTCCACAAAGTGACATCTTTGCTTTTTAACACTTTATAGAGCGCTATTGCAGCAGATTTACCCACTGTAATACGTCATTCGGTTTCTTGTCTACTGCTCCCATGGACGTTGATTGTGGTTGCCAGTAAAATGAAATCCTTGACAACTTGAAACATTTTTCTATTTATCATGATGTTGCTTATTGGTCCAGTTGTGAGGTTTCTTTTGTTTTCTTTATTTTGCAGTGTAATCTGTATTGCAGACAGTAGTCTTTGGTCTTCTTCAGTAAGTAGTTCAAATCTTCTTCACATTCAGCAAACAAGCTTGTGTCATCTGCTTATAGCAGGTTGTTAGTGAGATTTTCTGTAGACCTGATATCTGGTTCTTTTTCATATAGCCCAGCTTCTCAGATTATTTGCTCAGCATACAAATGGAATAAATATGGTGAAAAGATTCAACTCTGACACATACCTTTCCTCATTTTAAACCACGCAATATCTCTTTGGGATACAACTGCCTCTTGGTCTATGTACAGGTTCCTCATGAGCATGACTAAGTGCTTTAGAATTCCCATTCTTTGCAATGTTATCCATAATTTGTTATCATGCACACATTGGAATGCCTTTGCATAGCCACTAAAACACAGACAAACATCTTTCTGGTATTATCCACTTGAAGCCAAGATGCTTATTAGCAATAATATAGGAATACACAAAGTCACTGTACCAAAAAGAACTGATCGATCTTCATCCAT
>NW_006921772.1:4961591-4984301 GCF_000298275.1 Orycteropus afer afer
CAAGGAGATGGACTGATACGGTGGCTGCGGTGATGGGCTCAAGTATAGCAGGGATTGTGGGGCTGGCGCGGGATCGGGCAGTGTTTCGTTCTACTGTGCATGGGGTCGCTATGAGTCGGAAACGACTCGACGGCACTTAACAACAACAACAACAAGTCCTCTTTTGAATCTGGATTCAATTTCTGATAGTTCTCTGTTGATGTATTGCTGCAAATGTTTTTAATTATTTTTAGCAAAATTTTACTTGCATATGAAATTAATAATATCATTTGATAATTTCCACATTCTTTTGGATCACCTTTCTTTGAAATGGGCATTTTTCTGGTTACCTACTGCCACTCTGAAAAGAATATACCACAAATGAGATGGCCTTAACAAGTAGGAGTTTATTCTCTTACAGTTTGGAGGTTTTAAGTCCAAGTTCAAAGTGCCAGGCTCTAAGGGATAGGTGAAAACCCTTCAACCTTGGAGTCCAGCTCTGCCTCCTGCTCCCAGTCCACTGGAGCTAGAGGTGTTTCTTCACTCAGACAGCTACTGGCTGCTGAAGCTGACAGCCCAGGTGGACAAGTAAAAAGGCACAGTCCTGATGTTACCAAACCACACAACTGGCCATTAGTTTAAATCCATTTTAAGTCCCAAGGTTGGCAGAGCATGTCGGGCTGCTGAACAATGACACAGCTACATGCAGGGTCCAAGTGTGCCATAAGCTAGAGACTATCCCCAAGGTGTCTCCTTATACACAGGAAACAGACCAGATCCCAAGGGCAGCTACTCAGCTGCTTGTGGTAGATCTCACCATGGAGTTGATTGCCAGTCTCATCATGGGGAATAACTACCTCCAGCTGCCCAGCCACTCAATGAGGCCCAACCAAGTTGACATACAAATTTAACTACCAAAGGCATAAATATGGATCTTTTGTAGTCGGTTGGTCAGGTAGTTATCTTCCAAAGTTATTGGTACAGATCACTGAGCATTTCCATTTGTCAAAACATTGCCATTGGTATTCCCTCAATTCCTGGAGCCTTGTTTTTTGCCTGTGCCTTCAATGCAGCTTGGAATTCTTCCTTCAGTACCATCGATTCTTCATCATATGCTAATTCTTGAAATGGTTGAATGCCAACCAATTCCTTTGATATAATGACTGTGTATTCCTTCCAGCTTCTTTTGATGTTTCCTGGGTTATTCAATATTTTGCCCAAATAATTGTTCAATATTGCAACTCGAGGCTTGAAATTTTTCTTTAGTTTGTTCAGCTTGAGAAATGCCAATTATTCTCTTCCCTTTTCATTTCCTTACTCCAGCTTTTTGCACATTTCATTACAATACTTTGTATTCTCAAGACACCCTTTGAAAACTTCTCTTCAGCTCTTCTACTTCATCATTTCTTGCATTCACTTTAGTTACTGTACATTCAAGAACATGTTTCTGAGTCTCTTCTGACATCCATTTTGGTCCTTTTCTTCCTGTCTTTTTACTGTGTTTTTGCTTTCTTCCTCTATAATATCCTTGATGGCATCCCACAACTCATTTGATCTTCAGTTATTTGTTTTCAGTGTGTCAAATCTACTCTGTGTGATTGTTTCTAAATTCAGGTGGGATATACTCAAGGTCATACTCTCATGGATTTGTTTTAATTTTCTTCAGGTTCAACTTGAATTTGATATCACCAGTTGGTCCCTGCCCTTGTTCTGACTGATGATATTGAGCTTCTCCATCATCTATTGTCTTTCCACAGATATAATCTATTTGATTCTTGTGTATCAAATCCATCAACTTCTATGTGTATAATCACTGCTTATGTTATTGAAAAAAAATATTTGCGATGAATACGTTGTTAGTCTTGTAAAATTCTATCATGCAAGCTCAGGCATTGTTTCTATCACCAGAGCCATATTTTCCAACTACTGAGTCTTCTTTTTCATTTTCCCCTTTCATATACCAATTTCCAGTAATTGTCAATGAATTTTGATTGTAGGTGTGATCAATTTCTGATTGCAGAAGCTGTTAAAAATCTTTTAATTTCTTCATCTTTGGCATAAGAGTTTAGTGCCTAAATTTGAATAATAATCATATTAACTGGTCTTCCTTGTAGGCATATGGATGTTATCCTATCACTGACAGCATTGTATTTCAGACTAGATTTTAAAGTGTGCTTTTTGATGATGAATGTGAAGTCATTTCTCTTCAATTTGTCATTCCTGGCATAATAGACCTTATGATTATCCAGTTCAATATGGCCAAAATCAGTCCATTTCTGCTTACTAATGCCTAGGATATTGATCTTTATGCATTTCATTTAATTTTTGAAAGCTTCCAATTTTCCTAATTCATACTTCATATGTTCCTCATTCTGATTATTAATGGAGGTTTGTAAGTAGTGTTTCTTATGTTGAATTGTACCACATCAGTGAATGAAGTCCCAAAAGCTTTGCTCCATCCACATCATTACAGTCAACTCTACTTTGAGGAGACAGCAGCACTGCCCCAGCCGTATTTTCAATGTCTTTCCACTTGAAGGGCTCATTTTCTGGCACGATATCAGATGATGTTCTGCTGCTGTTCACAAGGTTTAACTGGCCGGTTTTTTGCAGAAGTAGATCACCAGGTCCTTCTTCCTTGTCTGTCTTGGTCTGGAAGCTCCACTGAAACCTGTCCACCATGAATGACCCTGCTGGTATTTGAAATACTCGTGGTACAGCTTCCACCATCACAGCAACAAGCAAGTCCAATGCAGTATGACAAACTGACAGATGAGTGGTAGCCTTCTTGCTTACTTAATTTAAAGTAAAAGCTAAAAAAATATATGTATTTTAAATTTGATATAGTTATAAATGCACATAGAACCATAAAGAATATAAATTTTAAAAAAATGAACTTATAAATCTCATTCTGTCCCTCTCTGATCGTCTGCTTTATTTTTCCTTCACTGGTGACCATTGTCTTGCCACTTGTGATAATCATTCCTTATTTCGTCTTTAATATCTTATTTAATCTTTTTCATGAGCTTTAAATAAATGGAAACATATCTCGTATATTCATGAGTACCTTGTTTTTCTTTCGTTTCACATGAACTGGTACAATGATGCTATGCACAAATTTTTAGAAACATTTCTACTAATGCACATGTTCATGAATTTCTTTTGGGAGGAAAAGGTCATAGGGCATATGCATTCAACTTTCCTATACAGAGCACCCTGTTTTCCAAAGGAGTATCCAAGTTAGACTCTTGGCTGCCAAAAGAAAAAAAAATGAGGCTTGCTCTAATTCTTGCCAACAGTTGAGATTTTCGTATTTTGGATTTTTGTCAATTGGATAAGGAGGAAATGGTAAGTTCTTATAAATTGATACTGTGTTTTCTTGATTGCTAATGAAGTTGACTTTGTTTGATTTAAATTTAATTTTTGAAAGCTTATATTTTATTTAATAAAATAATGTTTTGAAATATTATTTTATTAAAGATCAATATCCTAGATTCAATACAAGCCAATTAAAATGCCACTAGATTTTTGTTTATTTTTGGATCTTGACAAGGTTATTCTGAAATGTATAAATAAAAATGAAATAAAATATTTTAAATTTTCTTTCAAAAATTAAATTGATACTGTGTTTTCCTGATTGCTAATGAAGTTGACTCTCTTTACATGTGCATATTCAGCATTTATGTTTTGTCTGTTTTGATGTGTTAAACTTTTGTCCAATTATATAAATTGTTTGCATTTACATATTTGTTCTGTATAATTAAACCTTTTGCATTTATACAATTGCAAATATTTCTGTTCAAATCATCATTTGTCATTACTATGGTGATGTAGTACCTAAAGCATTTGATTACTAATCAGAAGGCTGGCAGTTCAAACCCACCAGCCACTTCTTGGAAGGAAGGTTGGGCAATCTACTTCCGTAGTGATACCCGTCTCGAAAACCCAAGGAGGGGTCACTATGAGTCAGATCTGATTAGACAGCAGTGGGTTATGTTATTAGTTTTAATATGTATGAATTTATATCACTCTTTATGAACCAAAAAAAGAAAAAAAAAAAAAAAAAAAAAAACCAACTCACTGCCATGGAATCATTTCCGACTCATAGTGACATCCATTGGGTTTCTGAGGCTGTAAATCTTTACAGAGGTAGATCTCCCAGTCTTCCTTCCACGGAGCAGCTGGTGGATTTGAACTGCTGACCTTCCATTAGTAGTCAAGTCCCTTATCCACTATACCACCAGAGCTCCTATACTCTTTATGGTATATACTTTTAGGATCTTATTTAAGACATTATTTCCTACCATAAGTTTATTCTATTTACTTTGTTCTAAAATTGTCTAGTTTATCTTTCATATGTAGTCCTTTAATCTGTCTGGAGATAACATTTATATATTGTCTATGTCCAGTCAATGTCCATGGATGGCTGGGTCTGTTTCTGCCTTCTTCAGTCTGTTTCATTAGCCAGATTTTCTATCCCTGCATCAGTAATGATATCTAGTAGTGAAGTTCACCGCCTTCCTGCTACCAGCTTATTCTTCAAGAGCATCTTCCATAAGTTTGGTCTTTTGTGCTTCTGAATACATTTCAGAATAACCTTGTCAAGTTCCAAAAATAAACAAAAATCTAGTGGCATTTTAACTGGGCTTGTATTGAATCTCTAAATCTTTTTTTTTTTTACATTTTTATATTTGATCATAAAGGATGGAACAGTCCCTGGAGAAGGACATCATGCTTGGTAAAGTAGAGGGTCAGTGAAAAAGAGGAAGTCCATCAATGTTATGAACTGATACAGCAGCTGAAGCAATGGTCACAAGCGTTACAATGATTATGAAAATGACATAGGACTGGGCAGTGTTTCCTTTTGTCATACATAGGGTCACTGTGAGTCAGAATTGACTTGATGGCACCTAACAATAACAATAACAATCCATTAATACAGTATTTATTTTATTTATTTAGGTCATCTTTAATATCTCTAAGTTTCATGTATTTTTCAGAGAGATATTACATATATTTTATTAGATGTATTCCTATATACTTTAGATTTTAATGTTATTATATTATTATATATATTATAAGGTGTGTTCTAAGATTTTCATTCTGTAATATGTATGTTGCTGGTGTATAGAAATGTAGTTGTTTTGTATATTAATATTTTAAACTGCAACCTTATTCTAAATATTGATTTTTAGGTGCTTTCTGGATTTACTGTACATAGTTCTACCACTTGCTCAGATTACTTCTTTCACTGCCTGACTTTGATATTTCTTACTGTTGATAGCTGTTCATTGATGCTTTTAACAAAAGAGAATAATCATTTATTTCAGACTTTTTAGACCCATACATGGCCTACTATATTACTCGAAATTAAAATCTCTTTCCATTCTTCACCTAATTCATCATCCAGATCCCTCTTGAATACCTTTCTCAGAGAGATTTTTCCTGGTGCCTCACTCTAAGTTAGTCCATCAGGTTACCCTTTATTAATAGTTATCACAATGTAATTACATTCATGTGTGAATTACTTACCTAATTTCTGTTTTGCTCACTGGATTGCAAACTCTATGAGGTCAGGAATGGCCTTTCTGTTATTACTTGTGATGTGCCCAGAGCTTGACATGTGCTTACCTGCTGCTACCTGGAGCCCCATGTTGTTGTTCGGTGCCATCAAGTCGGGTCTGACTCTTAGCAACCCTATGCACAACAGAACAAAACTCTGCCCGGTCATGCGCCATCCTCACAATCTTTGCTGTACTTGAGCCCATTGTTGCAGCCACTGTGTCAATCCATCTGTTTGAAGGTCTTCTCCTTTTTTGCTAATCCTCCACTTTACCAAGCATGATATCCTTCTCCAGGGAATGGTTTCTTCTGGCAACATGACCAAAGTAGGTGAGACGAAATCTGGCTATTATCACTTCCAATGAGCATTCCAGCTGCACCTCTTCCAGAACAGATTTGGTTCTTTCGTCTATGGTACTTTTAGTACTCTTCACCAACACTACAACTCAAGAGCATCAACTTTGCTTTGGTCTTCCTTATTCATTGTCTCGTTTTCACATGCATATATGAGATGATTGAAAATACCATGGTTTGGGTTAGTTGCACCTTGGTTTTCAAAGTGACACCTTTGCTCTTCAACACTGTGGAGCCCCATAGTAAACGTTTATTGAATGATTAAAAGAGGGAGCAATAATTGATATGAAATAATGTGTTTACATTATATGTAAGTGTTTAAGTGCAGAGTGTTCAGGGTTTATATTCATTGTAGGCTCAACTCATAGTTGGTTTATGAATATATCTTCAACAGAAAAAAATAAATCCTTAATCCACCTTTTGTGAGTTCAAATCATTGGAGATCATATTTGAAATTGTTTGACGTTTGCTCTAAGAACTACTGATTTTTGCAAGGCAGTGACATTTAATTGTCATTCCTTTCTTACATAGCATCACTTTGCTCATTCATAAGCTAAAAGCTCTTGCTTGCCAAGAAACTTGTCATGAGTTTCAGCATTGTCAAAGGGATAGCAAACTTTGAACAGGGTGGAAAAAAAGTCTTTTATAAGGGTGATCACTGTATTTAAAGAACTCATGGTGTTTATAGAAAAATAGACAGTTTGCAGAGAGAATGATCATGGAAAATACCTATTTTGCCTTCTGTTGCATTTTTATGAAAGATATGGCATGGTAAGTATGTTTTTTTCCATCTCAGTTAAAAGGCAATTCAGGGTTTTGGTGTAAAATTTTGCAATGCTGCACTGTGAAAGTAACACTTTTTTTTTTTTTTTTAAATAACACTTTTAGTATCAAGTACAAATAACAAAGTAGGCAGTATGCATAAATTTTATTTAACTGTCAGTAATGGGAGAGTTAATAAGTAGAATTATCTGTGATTTGAAATTTCAAATGACTACAAATTTATACTTTATAAAGAAAACTATTTCTATGAGTTTAAAAGATATTTCTAACATTTACATATTTAGATATACTATGTCTATTATTTTTTCATTATATATTAGTTTCTCTCTCTCTTTCTTTCCCCTCCACACTACTCTTGCATAGGTAACCTACATGTTTATAAGTATTTTACAGACTGTAGTAAAAGCCGCATACATTTTCTGTCTTGTTTTTTGTGTGTGTTCAGAAATTCAAGCAATGGACTCTACCTCTCAGTGTCTCAAATTTTTTGGATATTGAACTTAGTGGAAAGGAAAGATTATCTGAGAAAGAGTCATGATTCAGATGGTTTTAGTTTTAGAGTGTCTTTGGAATCTAATTTTTTTTTTTTTTAAGTTCTTCTTCCTTTTTGTTTTTTGGAAAATAGTTGAGAAGGTAGGCCACTGAAGAACTTACCAGATAGTGGAGAGGTCGCCATTCCTCTTTGTGCCTGTGCAAGGGATTGGTACCAAGATTCAGTGAGGGTCTGAGATGAGACCCAAGATAGGCAGAACTCCACTGAGAGTGCTCTCACCCTCCTTGCCTTTATCCCATGAGAATATACTAAATGAGCATTCTCTGAGAACTCTTGTTGCTTCTAGTTAGGAGGTTGGTACTATATATTCAATAGTTTATAAGCCTTTGTATTAGTTTTCTTCACAGTTGTTTCATAAAATTAATATCATGTTATTTTAAAAAGAGTTTTATGCTCATAAAAATATGCATCTGCATCCTTTATTCTGAACATGCTCTCACCAATAGTTTCCTGTATTTCTAGGTTAGTGGAATACAAATGTCTATATTCTTGCAATTGATAATCAAAGATTTAACCCACAAACATAATCTGATGTAAACCAAAAAGGACAATAAATATAGCTGAGGCAGTTCATTAACATTCTGCCTGATTTCCTTTAGGTTATTGATATGTAAGCCAATGCTTATATTTACATCTGAGTGCCTCCCTGTGTCCCTATTCCATGCTCTTTTTAACCTACTTTAGCAACAGAAGATGAAATTTTGTTGCATATGAAGGTAGTACATACAAGTTGGCTTCCTTTTGTGTCTCTTTTTTAACCCTAGAAAGAATAATCTGGGCCTCTGCTTTTTATGACCCTGGGTTTAGGACAAAATTTATGAAGCCTACACAGTTAAGAAAGTTAAGTTAAGAAAGGCTTTATTGAGGAATTCTACATAGCCAAGGATCAGCAAGAGAAGAAAAGACATGAGTCTTCTGAATCTCCCATTATCCCACAGAGAAGCATGTCTTGGCTTGCATACTACTGGGCCCACATTGCCATGGAAAATACACAGACTAATTGGTGTCAGTCAGCCTGTATTTAGGATGCCAGCTGTTTAAAACCTTGTCAGCTCCCTAGCATTTACAGACATTGGGACCCATGGATTATTACATATCCCCCTGCAGGTGAGCAGAAGCCTTGAAAACTGAGCTTTGATAGACCCTGCTATCAGGGACAGGAGTCCAGTTCCAGGTAACTTACTGTCCTGGCAACCAGAATCTTCCCAGAGTTACTAACAGCATATTAGAATCTAGAGATGTTTTTGCCCCCGTGTAAGTGCAAACGGTTACTGCATTCTCTGCTAACAGAAAAGTTGGAGTTCTCATCACTCAGAGGTACCTCAGAAGAAAGGCTTGGAGATCTATTTCCAAAAAATCAGCTATTGAAAACCCTGTTGATCACAGTTCCATTCTAAGACACATGGAGACACCATGAGTCAACTTGATGGCAACTGGTATTTTTCATAGTTAGAGCCTGAGATATGTATTTTATTTTTCTTTGGGTATCACCCACTGCTGTCGAGTCTGATCCAACTCATAGTGACCCCTCCCTGGGTTTCCAAGGCAGTATCACTACAGAAGTAGATTGCCCAACCTTCCCTCCAAGGAGTGGCTGATGGTTTGAACTGCCAGCCTTCTGGTTAGCAGTCAAATGCCTTAGGCACTACACCATCAGAGCTTTGGGTTTAGGGCTTATTATTTTAATTCACATAGCCACACATCTAACCTTTTTTTTTATGTTCCCAAATGACTATATGAATGCTCTCATTTCTTTGTTTTTGAAATGCTGTTTGTTTGTGTTTCCCACCCCTTTAACTGCCTGTGTTCAGTCCCAGTTTTCTCAGGTTACTTCCCACAGCAAATGTTATCAGCACTTCTCAGGTAACTTCCCTCTTCAAACTGATTTGTACTAAGCTGTCCTTCAACAGCTGCAGATGTGCTTGTTGTCAGAAATGTCCTGGTGTTTTGATGTTGCTGATAGGGTTGTTGCTAATTAAATTCTTAGGGCTCTGGATGGGATATCAGTGACAGTTCAGGTTCTTGTTATCAAAACTGTAATGTGGTTAGGAGCATTGCTCTTTAGGTGATGAGTTTTTCATGATGTTTAGTGCCATGCTGTAATAGACTTTGCTGGTATGTAAAAAGAATTTTTAATGATTTTATTTCTCTTTGATGGACAGGAGGCTTTCAAGGGAGCAACATTTGTAGTTCTTTGTGGGGATTATTGGGTCAGGGTCTTTCAGACTTTCGTCAAGATAATGAGCTGACTTGAAAAAGAAGTCACCCTAAGCTTTATTTCAGGATTTTTTTTTTTTTTTTGGTGGCTTAAGTTAGGATGTGGAGCTCTGGTGGCATAGTGCCTAAGGCACTTGACTGCTAACCAGAAGAGTGGCAGTTCAAACCCACCAGCCACTCCTCAGAAGAAAGGTTGGGTGATCTACTTCCGTAGTGATAACTGCCTCGAAAACCTGAGGAGGGGTCGCTATGAGTCAGATCTGACTCCATGACACATAACAGCAACAAGTTAGGGTGAGCTAAAGTAGCAAAGTATGGTGTTTCACTCCAATCACTGGTGTAGGATTTGGAGAGGATTTGGTTTTCATTCGGCTCTTACTATAGCCACGTGCTCATGTACTCGTGAGGCAAGGGAGAGAGAGATAAACCAGACATGGTAAAACAATTTTAATTTAAAAAAAAAGAAAGAAAGAAATACGAAAATATCATCCCAAAGAATAAGAAGAGAGGGATTTTCAAGTACTTCCCTAAGAATTTTGAAGACTTGAAGTTCACTTCTCTCTGAATTTTCTATGATGAAGAAAATTAAATGTGCAATTGCAAAACTAGACTTATGAACTTTGTTCACCTCAAACGTTAATTCTGATGCATTCAAAACCTGTTTATGGCCCCTATTTTCAGAGAATATTATCCTTGGAAATGTCATGAGTCAATTTTGAATCATATCTTTTAGGATTGGCCTAAATATTTCATGTAACATGGATATTTATTTAGCTTAATACTGACCTGAACGGATTGCCTGTAAAAATAAATCAGTAAAATAAATCAATAAATAAAACCTTATTTGAAATTTTTGTCTGGATGTTTGGTAACTTACAAAACCATTACTTGGATACTTTTCTGGATTTATATGATCTTTAAATTAGCTTTAATTTATTCACTCCAACTCTTGAAATTTATTCACACTGTGTGTAATTCTTGAATTGCTAAAATGTAGGAAAGAAGTTTTCTCTCATTTGTTTTTGGATCCTCCCTGTAGTGGCCAATAGGATTCTTACTGGCACAGTGGTTAAGCACTCAACTGCTAACTGAAAAGTTGGCAATATGAACCCACCAGCTACTCTGTGGGAGAAAGATGTGGCAGTCTGCTTCTGAATAGATTTACAACCTTGAAAGCTCTATGGAGCAGTTCTACTCATTATGGTCATTATGAGTCAAAATTGATGCCAGTGGGTTTGTGGGGTTTTTTTGGTTTATATGGTGGCCACTGAACACATGTTCTTTTCTTAAATGAACCATACAGCATGAAGTTGACTATTTGGTGACAAATAAAGAATAGTGCAATGTGTTTTATTAGATAAGCTTGAAGCACTCTCGTGGTGCAGTGGTTAAAGCGCTTATCTGTTAACTGAAATGTTGGCAATTTGAACCAATTGGCTGCTCTGAGGGAGAAAGATGGGGCAGTCTGCTTCCTTAAAGATTTACAGCCTTGGAAATTCTATGGAGGAATTCTAATCTATCTGGTACAGTTGCTATGATTTGGAACGGGCTTGACAGCAGTGGGATATTGAAACATATAGAATCTAAATCTGTATCAGTATCTACATCTATATCTATTTCTATACCTATATTGTTGTTAGGTATGTAGAGTTGGTTCTGATTCATAGCAATTCTATGTAAACAGAAGGAAACACTGACCAATCCTGTGCCATCCTCATAATAGTTGCCATATTTGAGCCCATTATTGCAACCACTGTGTCAGTCCAGCTCACTGAGGGCCCTCCTCTTTTTTCACTGACCCTTTACTTTACCAAGTGTTATGTCTGGTCCCTCCTGATAACATGATCAAAGTATGCCAGGTGAAGTCTTGCCATCCTAGCTTCTGACTGTACTTCTTCCAAGACAGATTTGTTCCTTCTTCTGACAGCTCATGGTAAATTCAATATTCTTCACCAACACCATAATTAAAGGCAGAAATTCTTCTTCACTGTTCCCTAAACCATTGTTCAGATTTTGCACCCTTATGAGGTCATTGACTGGCCTAGGGGATGGCCTCGGGGCCTAAGGCAGTCACCTGCCAAGCACAAGGCTGGCGGTTCAAACCCACCAGCCACTCCCCGCCAGGTAGACTGGGCCATCTCTTTAGGAGCTCTGGTAGCATAGTGCCTAAGACACTTGACTGCTAACCAGAAGGCTGGCGGTTCAAACCTACCAGCCACTCCTCAGAAGGAAGGTTGGGCAATCTACTTCTGTAGTGATACTGCTTGGAAATGCAAGGTGGGGTCGCTATGAGTCGAGTCTGACTTGATGGAACATAAAACAACAACAACAACAACAACAATATGAGGTCATTGAAAATATCATGGTTTGTGTCAGGTGCACTTTAGTTTGCAATGTCCTTTGATTTCTTGACTCTTGCTTCCATGGGCATTGATTATAGATTCAAGTAAAATGGAATTCTGACAACTTCAATACTTTCTCCTTTTATCAAGATATTGCTTGTTGGTACAGTTGTGAGGATTTTTGTTTTCTTTATGTTGTAGTATAATCCTTACTGAAAGCTATAGTCTTGGACTTTCATCAGTAAGTGCTTCAAGTCCTCCTTGCTTTCAGCATGCACGGGCATCTGCATATCACAGGTTGTTAATGAGTCTTCTTTTAATCCTGATGCCATTTCTTCTTACTATAGTCCAGTTTTCTGGATTATTTGCTCAGCATACTGATTAAACAAGTATGGTGAAAAGCTACAAACCTGATGCACACCATTCCTGATTTTAAACCATGCTGTATCTCCTTCCATCTGAACATTTGCCTTTTGGTCTATGTATAGGTTCCTCATGAGCACAATTAGATGTTCTGGAATTTTTATTCTTCACGATGTTATTCATAATTTGTTGTGGTCCACACAATTGAATGCTTTTCATAAAATAAAACTCAGGTAAACATCCCTCTGGTATTCTTTGCTTGCAGCCAAGATCCATCTGACATCGGCAGTGATATACCATATTCCACGTCCTCTTCTGAAACTGACTTGAATTCTGGACAGTTTCCTGTTGATGTCCAAGCTGCAACCATTTTTGAATTATTTTTCTGCCAAATTTGAGTTTGATGTGATATTATTGATACTATTCGATAACGTCCACTTTCTGTGGGATCACCTTTCTTTGGAATGGGTACAGATATGCATCTCTTTCAGTCAGTTGGCTAGGTAACTGTCTTCCAAATTTCTTGACATAGAGGAGTGAGCACTTCCAGTGCTGCATCTGTTTAATGAAACATCTCAGTTGGTATGGGGTGAATTTCTGAAGACTTGTGTTTTGCCAATCCTTTTAGTGCAGATTGGACTTCTTCCTCAGATACCATTGGCTTTTGATCATATGCTACCTCCTGAAATGGTTGAACATTGACCATTTTTTTTTTTCTTTTGTGATGCAGTGACTCTGTCTTCCTTCTTTTGATGCTTCCTCCATCATGCAATATTTTGCCCATAGAATCCTTCAGTATTGCAACTTATGATTTGAATTTTTTCTTCAGTTCTTTCAGTTTGAGAAATGCCAAATGTGTTCTTCTTTTGTTTTTCTAACTCCAGATCTTTGCACATTTTCATTGTAATGCTTTACATTGTCTTCTCAAGCTGCCCTTTCAAATCAGCTCTTTTATTTCATCATTTCTTTCATTCGCTTTAGGTACTCTACAATCAAGAGCAAGTTTCAGAGTATGTTCAGAAATCGATTTTGGTAATTTCTTTCTTCCTTGTCTTTTTAATGACCTTTTGGTGTCTTCATGTTTAATGTCATTGATGTCATCCACAACTCACATGGTCTTCAGTAATTTGTGTTCATTGTGTCAAATCTATTCTTGTGATGGTCTCTAAATCCACATGGAACATACTCGTGGTCATATTTTTGACCTCATGGAGTTGTTTTAATTTTCTTCATCTTCAGCTTGAACCTGCATATGAGCAAGTAATGGTCTGTTCCACAGTTGGTCCCTCGCCTTCTTCTGACTGATGATGTTGAACTTCTCCATCATCTGTTTCAACAGTATGTGATTCCTGTGTGTTTCATCCATTGAGGTCCATGTGTATAGTTCTCATTTATGTTGTTGAAAAACAATATTTACCATGAATAAGTCAATGATTTGCAAAATTATATCATGCAGTCTCCCATTGTTTCTGTCACTAAGGCCATATTTTCCAAATACCTATCATTCTTTGCGTACAATTTTCTCCTTCTGATACCTGTAATTATCAATGCATCTCTCTTTTTTTTTTAATCAATTTCAGACTGCAAAAGTTGTTAAAAATCTTCACTTTCTTCATCTTTGACTTTATTGGTTGGTGCATAAATTTGAATAAAAAACAAAACAAAACAAAAAAACTCACTGCTGTTGAGTCAATTTTGACTCTTAGCAACCCCTTCTTGGGTTTCCAAGGCAGTATCTCTATGGAAGTAGATTGCCCAGTCTTCCTTCTGAGGAGGGGCTGGTGGGTTTGAAGCACCAGCCTTCTGTTTAGCAGTCAAATGCCTTAGGCACTACACCAGCAGAGCTCCCAAATTTGTATAATAATCCTATTAATTGGTCTATTTTGTATGTGAATGTATATTATCCTATCACTGGTAGCATTGTACTTAAGGATAGAGCATATACTCATACCTATTTCTATATCTTTCAGCCACTCCTCGGAAGGAAGGTTGGGCAATCCTACTTCCGTAGTGATACTGCCTCAGAAACCCAAGGAGGGGTCGCTATGAGTCGGGGCCAACTTGACGGCACATAACAACAACAACAACATTTCTATATCTTTATCTACAAATACCAATGGCATAGTTTTGTTTACTTTGAAATTTTTAACCCCTAGCATAGGAATAAAGATTGAACTAGTTTTATTTACTTATTTACCTAAATATTTAGTCTTATTTTACTTAAATTAATAAATGTGTAAAGCCCTGGTGGGTACAGTTACCCAGCTTTTTCCCATTTTGCCCTTCTGTTTTTATTTCTTAATAATATCTGTTTGAACAAGAAAAGAGTTAAGATGAGACAAAACTATGAGCTATTAAGGTAAAAATGAAAAGAACTAAGCATACTAAATATAGGGATTTGGGCACTGAGATGGACCTGAGTTATATATTTGGATCTTTAATAGGGGACCATTAAAAGAAAGTGAATGTTCAGAAGTAATTTGGATACTGATTAAGAGACTGGGAAGTAATATGTATAATACTGGAAGATAATGAGGTAGATGTAAATAAGCTTGTTACTTTAAAAGGATATTTGCATATATTTTCATTATCCTCTAATTTCCTCATTATAATCTCAATATTATTCTGGATGTAGAAATGTGTCTGTGATATATAATACCCTTACACTATTATATCAAGTTAGTAATAACTAAGTGAATATTTAAATGTTTTCCATGGATGACTGTATGTCAACAGTATATAATTCAAGAATTCTATTTCAACAATACATATTTAAATGCAATATATTAATTTTGAGACATTCCCACTGCCACTGAGTCAATTCTGACTCATAGCAACCCTATAGGACAAAGTAGGACTGCTCCATATGATTTGCAAGTATGGAAACCTTTACAGAAAGAGTGCCCCATTTTTCACCCATGGAGCAGCTGGTGGGTTCAAACCACTGACCTTTTGGTTAGTAGCCAATCTTTCAACACTGCGCCTTCAGAATGCCATCTTTAGACATTATATAATCTAATTTGGCAAAAAAAAGTTAGTATTTAGGTAAGAATTAAACTGAGATATTTTAAAAGTCACTCATTAAAAAAAAAAGCACGACCTATTTGTATTTATTATGTCAACTGGTAACTGGAATAGCATAGTCACTATTTCTTTCATTCACTTTAAACCAAAAAAACTCAAACTCATTGCTATTGAGACGATTCTGACTCATAGCAACCCTCTTTGGGTTTCCAAGGCACTAAATCTTTATGGAAATAGATTGCTCAGTCTTCCTTCAGTGGAGCTGCTGGTGGGTTTGAACTGCCAGCCTTCTGGTTAGCAGTCAAATGCTTTAGGCACTACATGTCTATAATCAAGAACAAGTTTCATAGTCTATTCTGAAATCTGTTTTGGGCTTTTCTTTCTTCCCTGCCTTTTTAATAAACTTTTGCTCTCTTCATGCATGTTGTCCTTGATTTGTACATGACTTAACAAAACATTGACTTTAAATTTAAATTCACATTAATATTCTAAAGATATTGTGGTGCTTTAAAAAATTATGATATTTTAAAGTCTTTGTTTATTTTTAATTGCAATTTAGTCTCTGGATATTTTCAGTAAGATTTCAAAGTAAAATATTTGAAAAAGTTCACTACAATGTACATTTTCTGTACATAAGTTTGTTGTAAGGCTGTAATGAGTGACTTTGGTCCTAAGGACTCTAACACTCTGCTGCAAATGATAAAAACTTGGGAAAGATATTATCATTGCCTCAACGAATTTGTATTTAAAAGTAGAGCTCAGACATATGACTATGATATAAGGCCAAGCATAGATTATACCTAATAGGAGCCCTGGTGGTGTAGTGCCTAAGGCATTTGACTGCTAACCAGAAGGCTGACAGTTCAAACCCACCAAGCCACTCCTCGGAAAGAAGATTGGGTAATCTACTCCATAGAGATACCACCTCAGAAACCCAAGGAGGGGTCACTATGAATTAAATCCAACTCCACAGCAGTGAGTTTGTTTGTTTTTTGTTTTAATAGATAATAGGTGGAGTGATCAAATAAAACAATGTGGCACAGTTGATGTGCTGATGTTTTAGTTAGTCCATCATCATAGAACATTATTATCAAGTTTAGTAGTAATAATATTCAAGGAAAAGAGGAACCAAATGTTTGAAACTCAGAGATCACGTTGAAGTTTAATTTAACATGAGGCTAAAATGCATGTTAGACATAGGATTCCAACCTGGCTTTATTCCGTAGGGAATGGGCAGCAGTTTTTGAGCTAGTAGAGCTTGGGAAGCAGGTACTGGTGGAGGGATGATCATAAAGAGATGAATTTCAACGTGGAACATGATGTAGGAGGTATTGGTGAGAGCCCCAAGATAGTTGAGTCTTTTAGGAAGGAGACTATTGTATTAGTTCAGCCGTGATATAATAAACCAAAAAACCAAACTCACTGCCATGGAGTCAGATCCAACTCATCGCGACCCTTCCTTGGGTTTCTGAGGCAGTATCACTATGGAAGTAGATTGCCCAGTCTTCCTTCTGAGGAGTGGCTGGTGTGTTTGACCTGCCAGACTTCTGGTTAGCAGTCAGTTGCCTTTAGGCACTACATCACCAGAACTCCTTATGATATAATAAGGACCAGAATTAAGGAAATTTAAAGCACTGATATAAAGCAGATTTATATAAATTTATTTTACTTTTGTAGTAGTTTCTTCACACTGTATTGTATGAAGTTCTTTGAGAAAAAGGATGGAGTTGGCAGTTTATTGTATTTTGTATTCATGCTATGCTGATGTTGAGGTTTGAGTGTGCAAGATTGGAGTTTAGGATGCTGCTTTTCTCTAGATAGTGGTGGCACCCTGTTTAGAAGCCTGCTGCTTTTTCCTCTGCTCAAAATCCCCTGACAAGCTAGTCTCTCCATTGCCCCAGGCTTTCTTGAGTCATTAATATTCCCATTGCCTCTCCAGTAGGTATTTAACTGTTCTTCAAGCCTGAAGTGAGGGGAGACTTTCTAGTCCTGATGGCAGTGGAAAGCAACTAAAGAGAAAGTTACTTGGCTAATGCAGGAAAGTCCATATTATCCTATTTTCTCCAGTAAAACAGTTTTACAGAGTTTTTAAAAAAAACATTTTTCTGAGGAAATGTCATGCCATATTTCTTCTTAATTGCTGCTGTTTTTGGGTGCTGTCAAGTACATTTTTGACTTAAAGTACTCCATGTGGCAAAGTAAAACTGCCCTGTATGGTTTTCTAGGGTGTAATCTTTATGTTAGGAGTAACATTGCTTCTCTTAGTGCCACTGATATCTGTAATCAGAAACCTTTAGTTGACACACAAACTAGTGCAGCTTTGATACATTAAAAATGTACAAAATTTTCCAATACAAACATCAAGCAAAAAAATGTTCTGTGGCATTTTAATACTAAAAGCCAAGAGAAATTCTACTAGACAAACATGTATCAGATTCATGGCTCTACCAGGTTGCTATTCTGAGGGAGTAATCCCTTATAAAGCCACCATAGTTCCTTATGGCAAGTCTTAGTCCCATGGAGTCCTTGCAAGGGTTTGAACCTCCAACCTTTCAGTTAGCAGCTAAGTGCTTAGCCATTATGCCACCAGCCTCCTTTCTTCTTAAACACACACACATTCACAGACACACACACACGGAGAATATGTTTTTAAACTCATTTATATATAATTATTAAATAAACTAGACAATGAATGATTTTACCATAGGAAATGCAGAATGTAACAAACACAGTTTTGTTTTCACTTCTTTTATGAGATCAGTAGATGGTAACACCAGCCGTAGCCTTCTTCAAATCTTCTTTCCCTTTGAACATGGAAAAGCTTACTGTTGGGAGACTGAGGGCAAGGAGCCTATGATTTCTCTGTGATAACTGATGAGATTCTTGTTAAGTGGCCTGGGGGTTATAGCTGTATGGCCCCTTCTTGGTAACCTTACGTGGGAATTGCCCCTGAACAGAATCAAAGTAGACTGCAGAGGTACATCTTTACGTCCTTTTCTTTTTCAATAGACAAACTTCTCCTTGCTCAACTTCCTGTTTTTCTTTTAAAATCAAGAATGTGATTTCAGATTCTTACTTGTTTAAAAATCATATTAAAGCTAGTGGACATATAAGTCCTTATTTGCCAAAAAAATCTCTTGCATCTTGCCCAGATAGATATTTCCTGGTGTTATAACAAGTATGCAGAAATGTTTCTGTTTACATTAAAATCATTCATGCATCTCCAACTATTTAATATTGTTAACCAACAATTGTGAAATAGCTCTAATAACTGAGACAATACATAAGTTTTGCCACACTTTCCTTTTGTTTCTGTGCTTTCTGCCTCTAACACTTTTTTGTTGTTGTTGTTATGAAGGTTTTTGTGATCAAACATCAAACAAGTTTCTTAGGATTCTAATATTTACCAAATGGTTTGATATCTCAACCACTGGCCAGCCTTGTAAAAGTTTTTATGATTCTTTTGTAGTATATCTTGTATAAAATATTATGAATCTATCATAATATACCTTATAGAAAATATATTTCTCCTAAATGTATTATTTGGGAGCTCTGGTAGTGTAGTGCCGAAGGCACTTGACTGCTAACCAGAAGGCTGGAGGTTCAAACCCATTAGCCACTCCTCAGAAGGAAGATGGGGCAATCTACTTCCGTAGTGATACTGTCTCAGAAACCCAAGGAGGGGTCACTATGAGTCGGGTCCGACTTGACGGCACATAACAACAACAACAACAAATGTACTATTTTAAAAAAAGAAAACCAAACTCTGCCATCAAGTCCATAGCGACCCCATTGTGTTTCCAAAGCAATAAATTATTACAAAAGTAGATTGCCCCATCTTCATTCTGTGGAGCAGCTCTTGAGTTTAGAACCACCAACCTTCTGATTAGCAGTCAAAAGCCTTAGGCACTGTGCCACCAGCGCTCCTTAAATTACCATTTAAATAACTAGATTTATATCTATTTGTTTGAATGGTAATTGCTGTTACAAATCCCCATCATCATGACAATATTAAACCAAAACCCAACCAAACTCACTGCCACTTGAGTAGACTTACTCATAGCAACCCCCTTTGGGTTTCCGAGGTTGTAAATCCTTACAAAAGTAGATTGCCCAGTGTTCCTTTTGTGAAGTGACAAATAGGTTTGAACCACCAACCTTCTGGTTAGCAGTCCAATGACTTGGGCACTACACCACCATAGCTCTTTATGGCAGTATTATTACACCTTAAAATACTTTCTAAAACAACTTATTTTTCTCCTCTCTTCCCATGCATTCTTTATCATTGTGAATGACAACATTAACTACCCAATCATTCAGCCCCCAAACCTGGGCATCAACCTTTGCCCCAGTAATCATTTTTGCCCCCTCCTTCCCATCACCATCACCACTTGATCTTGCCTCTTTAATATCTCTTGATCCCATTATTGCCTCTAGATTCCTGGCTTCCTACTAGTCCTGTCCACCTTAGTTCAAGCACTTATCTCTTCTCACTTACATCACTGCATTTTCCAATGATCAGGTTGGCTGTTTTTTTTTTTTTTATAAGGGATTAACTCCCACAGTAGGAGCTCTGGTAGCATAGTGCCTAAGGCACTTGACTGCTCACCAGAAGGCTGGCAGTTCAAACCCACCAGCCACTCCTTGGAAGGAAGGTTGGGCAATCCTACTTCCATAGTGATACTGCCTCGGAAACCCAAGGAGGGGTCCCTATGAGTCGGGGCCGACTCGACAGCAAACAACAACAACAACAACAACAACAGCAACTCCCACAGTATAGCAACCTGGTAGAGCCATGAATCTGGTGCATGTTTCTCTAGTAGAATTTCTCTTGGCTTTTAGTATTAAAATGCCGTAGAAACTTTTTTGCTTGATGTTTGTATTGGAAAATTTTGTGCATTTTCAGTATACCAAAGCTGCACCAGTTTGTGTGTCAACTAAAAGTTTCTGATTGCAGATATCAGTGGCACTAAGAGAAGCAATGTTACTCCTTACAAAAGCGCTGTGGTTTAGCAATCATATTGTTCAGTCAGGAAATGATAGCTTTTAGAGAATTTAGTGATGCTTTAAGGAATGTTAGGAATTTTTGATTGGTTTATTTTGCATTATACTTCTTTCCACTTAAAAAAAGGAAAATAAGCTCCAGTTAGCATTTTGCTGAAGAACATCTGATATTCATGAATGAGTTATTGATGTTAAGAATGTGATACATTAACTTTCTCCACATTGTGGCCTTAGAAAGCTTACTAAACACAAACTTGACCATTCTGCTCTCTAGATTAAAATCTTTTTTTCACCTGAAATGCATAATGATTCCCAGAATGTTCCCCAACATACAGAATCAGAGATTCTGGAGGTAAAGCCTGGTAAGCTGTATCACCCACCCTCCTTCACCTAAGCAATAAATTGTCTTTGTCTAGTGAGCTGTTTGTGCCATTTCCTTTGGGAAGCTAATTGCCTCTCCTCTACACAAAGTCTGTCAAGATGTTTCAAGAAATCTGTGCTCACATTTGCTCTTGTGCATAACTTTACCTAACTCCTTCATGCCATAGTATTTTCAGCTTCATGTTTTATTGTTTTCTTCCCAATTCTAGCATAAATGCTCAAGAGGAGAAGCCATGTTTTATTCAGTGTTTTGTCCCAAGTATTTGGCATGTAGCAAATGTCCATGTATATTTGTCCGACAGTTGAATGAAAAACTGTATCTGCCAAAGTGGTAAGCCTTAGAGGTAGGAACTCTGCATATGTGGTGTTAGATTACCAAAATTTACATAGCATCTACACTCATAATATCTATATTGTATTATTCTAAGGTGATGGGCTTTGTCACAAGAATCCTGTCTTGATTCACCACCAAAATCATCATACATCAGCATTATCTGCATAATCTTAGCCACAGTCTCATAGCTAAATACTGTGCAAAGAAAGTCTTGGGTTCTATGCATACACTTGTGAGTGGGTGACTGTCTTTACTACTATCACTAATAATGTGCCCTGCTTGGTAGTAATACCTAACTAGCAAAATTGGAGCTTTGAGTCCTATTATTTTCTTTCATAATTTCCTATTTGAGCTACATCTATGTAACCTAATCTTTTCTTCACATCCTGTTAAATGGAGAGAATAAATGAAAGAAAAAAAAAAAAAAAGATTGCTTTCCTTGCCAGTTTCCATGGTAATGGAGCCTTCTATGTGTTTAACCAAGAAAGAATGCTAGAAAAACCTTTATTTATTCTTTCACACTCACACAGGTGCACACACACACACACAGACACACATGTGCACACACACCTATACTCATATACACATAATCACTCACCGCATAAGTCTGTTCTATCATTGCCACATATAATCATTTTAATATTTATTTCTGCTTCAGTTAATTTTTCTGGCCCAGTGCTGTTGTTCCCTTTGTTAGGGAAAAAAAAAAAAGAGAGAGAGAGAGAGATTATCTATCTAAATTAGTATGTATGATGAATGTTTGGAAAATGAGAAAGAAGCAGAAAGGTCACATTTTCAAAACATAGTACAACTATCAAGGCTATAAAGACTGTTGTTTTCTTTTTTTCCTCTCAAGAAAAGCCAAACTCACTCCCATCGAGTTGATTCTGACTCACAGCGATCCCCAATGGGTTTCTGAGGCAGTAAATCTTTATGGAAATAGATTGCCCCATCTTCCTTCCTCAGTGGCTGTGGGTTTGAACTGCTAACCTCTGGTTAGCAGTCAAATGCCTTAGGCACTGAACCACCAAGGCTTTTTTTTTTCCCTCCTCTAATTAGTAGAATTTCAATAAAATCAGAATGCAGAGTGTTTCCATTCCTGTTATCTATTCATTGCCTTGCCAACATACACTTTATGCAAGAAGTACATTACTTCCTTTTCTGGATTCTGCATACCATATATTTATGGGGCAGAATGGTAGTTCACTGATTGAATTATTATTATTATTATCATTATAGACTGCATTATTTTTTATTAGTGTGAATAAATTAGTTCAGTTGTAGGAAGAGTTAGATTATATTTTTCTGTTCTCTGAAAGGTTGTATTTGCTCTTGGAAATGCTCTTCCAGTGAAGCCTAGATGGATTTGACACTTTGATTTGGATATCAGTGTATAAAGTAATTTAATTTTACCTATGAGATTAATGAATATCTATTTGCACCTATAAACCAAACCAAAGACACTGCCATCAAGTTGATTCTAACTCATAGCTACTGCCAGTGGGTTTCCAAGGCTGTAAATCATTATGCAAGCAGACTGCCTTATCTTTCTTCCACGGAGTAGCTGGTGGATTCGAACCACTGACCTTTTGGTTACCAGCCAAATGCCTTAACAACTACACCACCAGAGCTCCTTATTTCCACCTATGGCAGCTTGTTATTTTTAGTAATTTATGTTTGTCATGACCATTATTAACCTTAATTTACATATATTTGTGAGTCACATCATTCTGTAGTATATTTATATTTTGACATATATTTTTGTGTCTTCAGTTATGTATATACAAGCTCCTAATAAAGTATGAAATCATATT
>NW_006921772.1:4996290-4996862 GCF_000298275.1 Orycteropus afer afer
CAACAACAACAACAACAACAATCACTAAGGCAGTAGATTGCTCAATCTTCCTTCTGAGGAGTGTCTGGTGGGTTTGAAATGTCAGCCTTCAGGTTAGCTGTCAAATCCTACAAAGAAGACCAGTTAATATAAATATTATTCACACCACCCACTAAAACCAACCAAGTTTTTGTGATAGAAATGGCATCTGAGATCACATGATAAAATTTTGAAAAAAAAACCAATGAGCTCTACTTTTTTTTTTTTTTAACACATTTCACTGAAATATAATTTAGGTACAGTGAAATACACAAAACTAAATTGATATGGGTCAATGCATTTTTCTTTTTTTTGCAGTGTTCCATCCCCTCTCTTACCCCTGGTAATCAAAAAGAAAGTTTCCTTCCATGTATAAACCTTTCCTTGACTGTTTACAATAAAGGACTAATACAATGCTTGTCCTTCTGTGAGTGACTTACTTCACTCAGCATAATGTCCTCCAAGTTCATCCACATTTTGTAGTGTTTTGCAGATTCTACATTATTCTTTAGTGTTCCAAAGTATTCCATTGTGTGTTTGTACCATAGTTTGGT
>NW_006921772.1:4998507-4999714 GCF_000298275.1 Orycteropus afer afer
TCAAGGAATTTTTCAATTTCATTTTTTATTTTTTCTATTGCCCAGTCATTTTGAAGGAGGATGCTGTTCAGTTTCCATGTGTTTGCTCTTTTTCTGTTCATTTTCCTGTTGTTGATTTCTAATTTGATAGCATTGTGATCTGAGAAGATGCTTTGCAGTATTTCAATGTTTTTAAGTTTATTGAGGCTTGTTTTGTGGACTAACATGTGGTCTATCCTGGAGAATGTTCCACGTGCACTGGAAAAGAATATAGATTGTGCTGTTGCTGGGTGAAGCACTCTGTAGATGTCTATAAAGTCACATTGGTGGATTGTATTGTTTAGTTCTTCTGTGTCTTTGTTGAGTTTCTTTCCAGTTCTATCTGTGATTGAAGGTGGTATATTAAAGTCTCCTACTATGATGGTGGGGAGCTCTGGTAGCATGGTGCATAAGGCCTTTGGCTGCTAACCAGAAGGCTGGCAGTTCAAAACCATTAGCCACTCCTCAGAAAGAAGATGGGGCAATCTACTTCCATAGTGATACTGCCTTGGAAACCCAAGGAGGGGTCGCTATGGGTCGGATCCGACTCGATGGCAGTGAGTTTGGTTTGGTTTGGTTTACTGTGACTGTGCAGTCATCTATTTGTATTTTCATTTCCATTAGAGTCTGGTTTATATATTTTGGGGCTCTTTCCTTGGGTGCATAGATATTTATTATTATTGTGTCCCCTTGCTCAACCGATCCTTTATTATATAAAGTCTTTCCTTGTCTCTTATGGTAGTTTTTGTCTTAAAGTCAATTTTATCAGAAATTAATTTTGCCACTTTTGCTCTTCCATGGTTGCCATTTGCTTGATATATTTTTCCATCCTTTGATTTTTAGTCTATTTGTCTATCTTCTCTAAGGTGTGTCCTTGTAGACAACATATTGTTGGGCTTTGTTTTCTATCCAGTCTGCAGCTCTCCATCTCTTGAGTGCTGTATTTAATCCAGTGACATTCAGTGTAATTACCAACAAGTATGGATTTGTAGCTGTCATTTTGTTATGTGCTTTTTTGTGGTGTTGCTGATTTCTTTGTTCCATATAATTTTCTGTATTGAGCTTGTTTTGCTTATGAATCATGTTACATCTTCCTTCATTTCTATTGTTTAATATTTGCTAACTACTTGTGCTTGTCCTCTTTTTTACTTTGATGTGAAGCTTTATCATTTTTATTTGAGGTTACCCT
>NW_006921772.1:5000140-5001207 GCF_000298275.1 Orycteropus afer afer
GATTTGATCCTTTCCTGAGTGGTTGGCATTGGTAGCCAGGCACCATCTAGTTCTTCTGGTCTCGAGGCCCATCATGTCATTGGGCTGATTGCTTCTAAATGCCCTTGCTATTGTGTGTGTGTGTGTGTGTGTGTGTGTTCTTCTTCACTTCCTACACTAGGAGACCATTAGCTGCATCTTAGATGGCTGTTTGAAAGCTTTTAAGACACCAGTCTCTACTCACTATTATAGGATGTGGAGCAACACTTTTATATATTTTGTTGTGCCAATTGAGTCTGGTGTCCCTCAGTACTGTGGTCCTGAGGCAGTAGATTTATTGGCTCTCTCTCCCATAGTGTCGGGATGTCTGTGAGGGATTACTCTGTGTCTGTCTTCTATTCTTTCTGTAAGGACTACAGGCATTTTTTTTATCACTGGTGTCTGTGAGAGATTAGCCTCAACTGAATCTGTCCTTGGTCTAGAGTATACTTCTGTTCACTGACCCTATCTGATCATCTCAGTTGTTTATGTGTTTATCTGTAAAGCCTAGTGTTTGTTGTTAATGGCAATGCAGTATTATGGACACATTGGTTGGTATTAGCATCTGTCATCTATCTCTTGTGTGCACAATTTGGTGTCCTCCCATTTCCTAATGTTATTATGGTGGTCATATATCCTTCCTGTATATCCCTCCTCATACCCACATCAGTGTGTAGGCCCCAACTAGACCAAAATTAATCCCTCCCCCTCCCTCCCCATCCCAGGAACCTGCTAGGTAAATTCCCTTTCCCAAGCAAACTCTTCTCTGTCTTTTTACAGTAATGGGCTCATACAGTACTTGTTGTTCTTTGATTGACTTATTTCACTCAGCATAATGTCCTCCAGATTCATCCACATTGTGAGATGATTCACATATCCCTCATTGTTCTTTAATGTGGCATAGTATTCCATTGTGTGGATATACCGTAATTTGGTTTGTCAATTTTATTAATCTTTTCAAAGAATCAACTTCTAGTCTTGTTGACTTTTTCTGTTGTCTTTCTATTTTCTGTTTCATTTATTTCTGCTCAAATCTTTAGTATTTCTTT
>NW_006921772.1:5001353-5041813 GCF_000298275.1 Orycteropus afer afer
AATAGAAGTGCTGATACAGGGCATCCCTGTCTGGTTCCTGTTCATAAGTGGAATGCCTTGAGTCTTTCTCCATTAATGCCCATTGATGGGCATTCAGGTTGTTTCCATCTCCTTGCTATAGTGAATTGTGCTGCGATGAACATAGGTGTACATATGTCTGTTCGTGCGCTCTCACCTCTTTAGGATATATTCCTAGTAATGGAATTGCTGGGTCAAATGGTACTTCTGTTTTCAGTTTTTTGAGGAAATGCCAAACCATTTGCTACAATGGTTGTACCATTTTACAATCTCACCAGCAGTGTACAAGAGTTCCAATCTCTCCACAACTTCACCAGCATTTGTTACTTTCTGACCTGTTGAACTTTGCTATTATTACTGGTGTGAGATGATATCTCATTGTTGTTTTGATTTGCATTTCTCTAATGATTAATGATTAATGCTCAGAAGGAAGGTGGAGCAATCTACTTCCATAGTGATACTGCCTCAGAAACCCTGGGAGGGGTTGCTATGAGTTGGGTCCAACTTAATGGCACATAACAACAACAAAAACAATGATGAATGATCGTGAGCAATTTCTCATGTGTTTGTTTGCTGTCTGTATATCTTCTTTGGTGACGTGTCTGTTCAAGTCTTTTGCCCATTTGTGAGTTGAGTTATCTGTCTTTTTGGTGTTAAGGTGTTGAAGTTTTCTATAGATTTTGGAGATAAGTCCTTTATCAGATATGTCATAGGCAAAAATTTTCTCCCTATCTGTGGGTTCTCTTTTTACCCTTTTGATGAAATCTTTCAAAGTGCACAAGAATTTAATGTTTAAGAGGTCCCAGTCATCTAGCTTCTCTTCTATCTCCTGTACATTGTGGGTTATGCTTGATAGGCTATTTATGCCATAAATTAGGGCTCCCAGATTTGCCCCTATTTTATCTTTGATGTATTTTATATTTTTGGGTTTTACATTAAGTCTTTGATCCAGTTTGAATTTGTTTTTGTGTGTAGGATGAGGTATGGGTCTTGTTTCATATTTCTACAGGTGGATATCCAGTTTTATGAGAACCATTCGTTATAGAGCCTGTCTCTTCCCTATTTAATGGGTGTTGGACCTTTGTCAAAAATCAGTTGTCCATAGATGGATGGGTCTATATCTGGATTTTCGATTCTGTTCCATTGGTCTGTCTGTCTATCATTGTACCAATACCATACTGTTTTGACTACTGTGGCTGTATAGTAGTTCTTAAACTTATCAAACTGATGTGTTTCCCTTCCTTCTGGATTTGTTTAGAAGAATTGTTACTTTTCCCCGTGGTTACCTTGGAGTATATTCTTGTCTCTACATTTTTAGAACAGTGTGTACTGTGAAGACATTGTCCTGTTTTCCTCTCCATTTGAAAGTCTGTACCTAGAAGTTTTATTCCCTCTGATAGGTTAGTTGCTGTTGTTGTGTGCTGATTGACTTCCTTGGTTTTTAAGGTACAGTGTTTTATGGTCTTATTTTGAGTATCTATTTCTGATTTGGTTTTAGTATTGATGCCATGTATCCTGGTTTTGTTGATCTCTGTTGTGGATTCTCTATTGGAAGGACTTCCTTAAGCTTTTCTTGTAGGGTTGGTCTGGTGTTCACAAAATCCCTTAATTTGTTTGTCTGAGAATGCCTTGATTTCACCCTCATATTCGATGAATAATTTGGCTGGATATAGGAATCTTGGTTGGAAGTTCTTTTCCTTCAGTGTTTTATATATGCTGTCCCATGGCCTTCTTGCCTACATGGTTTCTGCTGAATAATCAGAGCTCAACCTAAGTGTTTGATTATTACAAGTAATATTTCTTTTTTCCCAGGCAGCTCTCAAAATTTTTTCTTTGTCTTCGTTTTGGAAAGTTTGATTATAATGTGCCTCAGTGTTTTTTGCATGGGATCTATCTTGTGTGGGGTTCTATGAGCTTCTTGGACAAATATCTTTTCTTCCTTCATGATATGGGGGAAGTTTTCTGCTAGCATGTCTTCCACAATTTTTTTGGTGGTCTTTTTCGCCTCTTCTTATTCTGGAATTCCAATGAGTCTTATATTGTTTCTTCTCATTTCATTGCATATAATTCTTAGGTTCTCTTCATTTCTCTTAAATCTTTGTTCTGATTTTTTCTTCATACAGGCTAGTTTCCTGGGATTTGTCTTCTGGTTGGGATAAGCGTTCTTCAGCCAGTTCTAACCTACTCTTTTGTGCTTCTACTATGTTGTGTAATTCTGTCATTTTAGCACTCATCTTCTGCATTTTGGTACTCATCTTCTGCATTTCTAACTGCTGTTTTTTTTATGAGTTCTGATTGTACATTAATCTCATTATTCTGTTCCTCATTGATTTTCTTGAGTTCCTCCAGGGAACTGTCTGTGTTCTCCTTGTTTTTGTTTGGGGTTTCCTTAGACTCTTGTATAGCTCTATAAACATATCTTCTAAATTCCTTCTCAGGTAATTCTATTGCTTCCTCTTCCTCCATGTATAATGAAACTTTTGTTTGTGGTTTTGCTTCTAATGTCTTGGCCTTTTTTTTTGAAGTTACCTGTTGTTTCCTAGACATTTTGAGGTTGTCTTTAACTGTTGGTTACATGTTGATTTGTTTTGTCTTGGTTTTATGGTTTAATATTTTGAAAAGGTGAAGCTGGTATATTTTATTTTGTTTAATTATTAATTCAGGTATGCTAGCTTGCTCTGCAGTTTTCTTTGTGATGTTGGAATCACTGTGTCGAATGTGGATATGGGTTTCTGTTTGTCTTAAAGAGGGTTTAGTTGAACTGGGAGGTTTTATGTAGGCTGAATGTTGTTTCTTCTATTGGATGAGTGAAGTTATTGGCAGAGGAGGTGGGAGCGGAAAAAGGAAAGCTTGCTGTTGCCATGGGCCATTTCTAGTGCTTTGGGTGGACTACTACTGATGATGTCTTACTGTTAGTTAAGGGCCTACGGCTCAATTTCAGGAAAGACTCAGATTGTTAGGGGATCTCCATTTTCCAACAGGCTCAGACACACACAAAAACCCTGCTCCTGAGGCCCCTCTGTGCCAAAAAGCTGACCCAAGGCAACTTACCGGCTCCACAATCAGCCACGGGTGCTTCTTCTCTGCCTTGCCTGCCCGCGGCGCTGGCCCAACACGCCCAGACCATGAGCGGCTCAGGAGTCTTTAAGTCTGCCCACTGCCTCGTGATCAGCCACAGGTGCTTCTTTTTCCAGCCCCACCTGTCTGCCGCTCTGGCCCAACCCACCCTGATTGCTATCAGCTGGGAAGTTTGTCTTTAGTTCCACCCACCTGTGGTACCAAAGATGTGCTTGGTTTTAGCTGTGCTGGAGTTGGGAGAGTGCCTGTTAGTAATCTGTGGTCCCAATTTTAGTGAAAAAGTTTAGCACACACCAATCAGTGCCACCAAGCTGACCCAAACCTATTCAGTGGCCCACTGAGGGGGGAGCGAGTCCACCCTCCTGGAGCACCAATGGGCTCTCTGCTTGAGTTTCAGTGTTTCTGGATGTGTCCACTTGCACCTAGTCGACCCAAGTGACCAAGAAATCAGGTCCTAAAGGTAGATCCTTGAGGTGATTGCTGGTATGGTGGTGTGGTCGCTGGTATGCTGATATGGAGTGCCTTCTGCCTTAACCCAGGGAGGTCTCAGATGGCCATTCTCACCTATTGATCGCTTCCCCAGGGAAATCCCTAATGGTCTTTCTCAGCTGCCTGTCTGCATTGCACAAGTCATATCTTCTTTAGTTCCTTCCCCTGTACCTATCCTCCAATTCTACTCCTCAGAATTTGGTGCACTCTGACTCAGTGAGCTGTTCAGAGCACCAAAACCCCTAATTCAAACTGCTGTACCTAGTTTTTCAAGCACTAAAATGCTAGAGGGAAATAGCACGGTGATTACTGACAAGACTCCATTTTGAAATCCTCCTGATTTATGATTTTCTTCCCAAGTTTAGAACAGTCTGTTCTGTCTTGCAGTTGTCTTGACTTCCTTACCATTTAGAAGTTCTGTAACTACACAATTTTTTCCCTCTTTTTGGTTTGTAGTTTTTCTCATTTATCAATTGATATCTCTGGTTCCCTGTTTATAATCTTGTAGGCTTATTTACTTTGGATACGTCCATAACTGGGTTGGTTTCTGGGTTATGTCATCATGTGTGTTAATGATCAGTTATTGTTTGCTGTTGTTGGGTCTCTATCCAAAGGACTCCTTTTAGCATCTCTTGTAAGTTTCATGTGGTTTGAACAAATTCCCTTAATTTCTGCTTATCTGGAAATGCCCTAATTTCACCATCATATTTGAGAGATAGTTTTGCTAGGTATGTAATTCTTGATTGGAATTTTTTTTCTTTCAGGCTTTTTATATACCATGTCATTATCTTCTCACCTGCATGGTTTCTGCCAAGAAATCTGAGCTTAGTCTTATTGGTTGCCTCTTGTAGGTAACTTTTCATTTTTCCTGTGCTGCTTTCAGGATTCTTCCTTTGTCTTTGGTTTTGGTGAGTTTGCTGATGATATGTCTTTGTGATTTTCTTTTGAGGTCTGTCCTTTTAGAGGTTCACTGGACTTCTTTAATGGATATGTTCTCATCTTTCATCATACCAGGGAAATTCTCTTCCAACAATCTTGGGCAATTTTCTCTGTGGTTTTATTTGTCTCTTCCTGTTCTGGAATTCTGATTGTATGTATGTTATTCCTTTTGACGGTATCCCACATGAACCTTAGAGATTCTGCCTTTTATTTTGATATTTTTTTCTGACAGACCCCTTTCCAAAGAAGTATTGAGGTACTTGTCTTTAATCTTACTAATTCTGTTTTCCATTCATTCATTTCTACATCTTTGCCTATTCAGTGTGTTATCTATTTCTGAAAATTTGTATTAACCTTCTGGATTTCTATCTATCAATTCAAATTTTTCATTTCTTATGTCATTTTGTTCTTGTGTTGTCTTTCAAAATTATTCTAGGTTTTTCTCAATTTTGTCAGTGTTTTTCTCAATTTTGTCAGTGTTTCTCTAAATCTGTCTCTCAATCCATTGAAGGCACTTAAATATAATTCTTTGGAATTCCTTATCAGGGAGTTCCAAAGCTGCTTTTTCCTCAGGGGTGTGTTCTGAGTCTGTGTCTTGGTCCCTTGTTTCTCCTAGTTTATCTTGCTTCTTTGTGTGGACTGTGATGCTCTATTGTCTCTGAGACATTGTGACATTTTTGTGTTTATGTTTAATTGGTGATTGTTTGTTGGAGTGATGTGTCCAAGAATTTCATTTTCTTTGTTTTCTTTAGATGTTATCTAAGTAAGCAGTGTACTATGCTCCTCTGTTTGCTAGCTGGCAGGACTTATATGCTCACCACCTGTCTCCTTTACTGTTGTCAGCCTCCTCTTGCTGTCTTTGGCAAGTAGAGCCTGTTCTTTGCTCCCTGGAATTTGAATGAGAATGCTGTCACTTTATATATCCAAAATATTCACCTTTCGCTAACATTCAAAATGGCTGTGCCCTCAATCACTTTAAATATCCAAAATGGGCTCCTCTTGTAAAGATTCAAAATGGCTGTGCCTTTTCAGCAGCCAAAAGTCCACAGCTCAGTTGTCTCCCTCTTTGCTTTTCCCTTCTTAGTCATTGGCCACCAGGGCAGTTGTCCCTGCAGCCCTTGGTGACCAGGGCTGATCTTTAGGTCAATTCTCAGGTTCCAACACCACTTGGAAATATTGAGGCTGTTGGTGCCATTGGAGTAGTTGACAGTCCACAGCTCCATCTGTCTTTGTACTCATTGTTTTTATTCAGGTTCTTCCACTAGTTGGTGCCTAATTCACTTCTGTACACTTCTTTTCAAAGCTAGGTCTCCAGGATTATCTTCTGTGTCTCTGCCAATTGGTTTCTCTTTTCTTTGTTGAAGAGGGTCTGTGTAGCTTCTCTGCCTATTCTGCCATCTTACTGGAAATCTCCCCCAATGAATTATTCTTGAAAATCCTTTTTTTTCCACAACATTAATGGTAACTATACATGTGGACCTGGTCAAGTGGAACACACAGGAATCAAGTCAACTACATTTGTGGCAAAAGGCAATGGAGAAGCTCAATATCATCAGTCAGAACCAGGAAAGGGGCTGACTTGTGGACGAGACCATCAGTTGCTCACATGCAAGTTGAAGGTGAAGCTGAAGGAAATTAAAATAAGTCCAATAGAGCCAAAGAACAACCAGAGGTATATACTAGCTGAATTTAGAGACTATTTCAAGAATAGATTTGACATACTAAACATTAATGACCAATGACTGGCTGAGTAGTGAGATGATATTAAGCATATCATACATGAAAAAAGCAAAAGGTGATTAAAAGACAGAAAGGCCAAAATTGATGTCATAATAGACTTGGAAATTTGCATTTCAAAATGAAGTAGATAAAGTGAATGAAAGAAGTGATGAAGTAAAAGAATTGAACACAAGATTTCAAAGGGTAGCTGGAGAAGACAAAGTATGAAATGTGCAAAAACCTGGAGTTAGAATACCAAAAGGTACAAACACAATCAGCATTTCTTAAGCTGAAAGAACTGAAGAAAAAAAATTCAAGCCTTGAGTTACAATAATGAAAGATTCTATGGCCAAAAAGTTGAATGATGCAGAAAGCAAGAAAAAAAGATGGAAGAAACACAGACACTGTACCAAGAAGAATGTATTAATGATCAAACAATTCCAAGATGTAGCATTATAATCAAGAACTGGTGTACTGACAGAAGAAATCCAAGATGCATAGAAGGTGCCTGCAAAAAAACAAGGCTCTCAGAATTGATGGGAAAATAATTGAGAGGTTTCAACAAATGAATGCAATGCTGGAAGCACTCACTCATGTATGCTGAGATATTTGGAAGATAGCTACCTGGAAATCCATGTGGAAGATGTCCTTATCCATGCTTATTCTAAAGAAGATGATCCAATGGAATGTGAAAATTACTGAACAATATAATTAATACCCCAGCCTCTCTGGTAGCATAGTACCTAAGGCATTTGACTGCTAACCAGATGGCTGGTGGTTCAAACTCACCAGCCACTTCTCAGAAGGAAGGTTGGGTAATCTACTTCCACAGTGATACCACCTTGTACACTCAAGCAGGGGTCACTATGAGTCGGGTCTTACTCGACAGTAGGTTTTTTTTTTTTTTTTTTTGTAATAATTAATATCACGTGCAAGTAAAATTAGGCTGAAGATAACTTAAAAAATAGTTGCAGCAGCACATCAACGGGGAACTGCTAGAAATTCAAGCTGGATTCAGAACAGGACATGGAACGAGGGCTATCACTGCTGGTTTCAGATGGATATTGGCTGAAAGCAGAGAATACCAGAAAAATGTTTCCTTGTGTTTTACTGACTATGCAAAGGCATTTGACTGTGTGGATCATAACAAATTATGGACAGCATTATGAAGAATGTGAATTCCACTACACTTCATTGTGTTCGTGAGGAACCTGTGCGTAGACCAAGAGGTAGTCATTCAAACAGAACAAGGGGATACTCTATGTTTAAAATCAGAAAAGGTGTGCATCAGGCTTGTATTTTATCACCACTCTTATTCAGTCTGTATGCTGAACAAATAATCTGAGAAGCTGGACTATATGAAGAGGCATGCAGCATCAGGACTGGAGGATGACTCATTAACAACCTGTAATAGGCAGACGACACACATATCAACCTATCTTGCTAAAAGGAAGAGGGCTTGAAGCACTTGCTGATGAAGAATAAAGAGTACAGCCTTCATTAGGGATTTAAAGATAAATATAAAGAAAACAAAAATCCTCACAAGTGGATCAATAAGCAACACTATAAGTGGAGAAATACTGAAGTTGTCAAAGATTTCATTTTACTTGGATTCACAATCAATGTCCATGAAAGTCAACAAATCAAATGATGTGTAGTCCTACTTTGGAGATATCGTGGGTTGGGTTCCAGACCATGGCAATAAACTGAACATCATATTAAAGCCAGTCACATGAATTTTTTGTATTCCAGTGCATATAAAAGTTATGTTTTCACCATGCATTATGTAGAAGTTTGAAATATTGTGACAATCACCAAAATGTGATAGAGAGACACAAAGTGAGCATATCCTGTTGAAAATTATACCACTAGAGTTGCTTGACCCAGGGTTGTCACAAACCTTCAATTTGTAAAAAACATAATGTCTGTGAAACACTATTAAGTGAAGTGTAGTAAAGTAAGTTATGCCCATAATTCATTGGGCAAATCTGTTGGAAAAGACCTGTTTAAAGTATTAAAAAGCAAAGATGTCACCTTGAGGACTAAGGTTCACCTGACCCAACCCATGGCATTTTCTGTCATGTGCATGTGAAAACTAGACAATGAATAAGAAAGACCAAAGAAGAATTGATGTCTTTGAATTATGGTGTTGGCAAAGAATATTAACTATACCATGGACTGACAGAAGAATGAACAAATACGTCTTAAAGAAGTACAGCCAGAATGTTCCTTAGAAACAAGGAGAGTAAGACTTTATCTAGGTTACTTTGGATATGTTATCAGCAAAGACTCTTCCCTGGAGAACATCAATAATCTTGGTGAAGTAGAGAGTCAGTAAAAAAGAGAAAGGACCCTCAACAAGATGGATTGACACAAAGACTGCAACAATGGACTTAAACATAACAACTCTTGTGAGGTTGGTACAAGACCTGAAGGTATTCTGTTGTGCACGAGGAAGGCATCTAACAGAAACATAATTATTGTATTTGAGGGAAAGGGTGGTTTTGAAGTCAAATGGTAATGAATGTTTTTATTTGAGAAAAAACAGGCATCATGGACAGTGATTGGAGGACATTTGTCAAAGTTCTGGAAAGTATTAAAAATACCTTCTAAAAAGTTCCAGGTTAGTATGAGCTTCATGGTATACCTTGGGACAATGAAACTATCAAATTTCCCTAAAACTCCTAGAGATGAGTTGAACAGTGTTGGGGTTTTTATTTTTATTTTTTGTATTCCCACCTTATGCAGGAAAAAATTAAAAGTTTACAGGTGCTATTGATGTCAATGAAACCCAACTATAGGGAATATGGCAAATATTCAAGATTTTTTGTATCTATTTCTTTTACTGGACAAAGTAGAAGTGACCATAAATACGTTCTTTGATTCTGATTAAGTTGTGATTTAATTTCTTTAGAGGGCTGCTTACCAATTTGCCTCACAATAACTATTATAAAGTTCTTTACAAAATGTAATGGGAAATAAATTCTGGGAAGGAATAAAGGATGTTTATGAGAATCCCATCAACCATTTAAAACCAGTGTGTTTAATGTACAAAGGGGAAGAGCCCAACAAAGAATAAATAAGAGCCAATCATTGTGCCTTTATGTCTTCAGATTTACAAATTAAAAAAAAAAAAAAATTATGTAAGCAGAAAATAAAGGACACTGGAGTCTAAAATCATCACCATAGGGTGTGAAAGAATCCCAAGAACAGTGTTGTAGAAATTAACACCCAGGCCTTACATCTAACACCCTCTATCTTTCTCTCTCTTACTGGTTTCATGTGTTAATAAAGTGTGAGAGAGGAAAAAATGAGTCGGGGAAATTTAATATAACATAGGAGGAGACACTTATTCTCTAAATGTGCAACATTAAAGTATACTTATTATTTAACATAACATAGCAAAACCTTGGGTCTAAAGATAACTCTTAAAATGAAAATGTAAATTTTATGCCATGAACTACTATGACAACTCATAGTATCATATTTTCCTAATGCCAGGTAATAGTTGTACCTCTTAATGTTTGCAGTTTATTCCACATAAAAGATACAATCAATATAGACAATTCTCCTGGGTACTATTTATATCCCCTGTTTAGTAATCCAATGCCCGTTCCTGTCCTGCCCGGTGATAAATGGCCAAAAGACATCTAAAAACTTGTCTTTCTCATATGGGTCTCTCCTTTTGCCTGCCTTGTAATTTTGTAATCTCCAACCCCGGGAGATCTAAATCCTTTCCACATTAGAAATGAAATATCATCAAGTATTTTTCCTGCTTTTTCTGGTACAGATAGAATCCAGTTTAAATGAGTTTGGTAAGATTTCAAAATGGTCATCACACGTCTAAATATTTTAAATAAGGACGTTTGGTATAACTCAACTCACTACCATATTTTATTGAGTCTTTGTTTAAAATAAGGAAAATGCTTGTGTGCTTTGAATTTGCAAACAATAAGTTTTGAGTGGGTTTATTTGTAAGAAAGAAAATAATATGCAGACTCTGAAATAGGCTTCCTATATCATGCAGGGATCTCATAGGGTCATTGAATCTATGTTTTAACTTTACTGAGTCAGTGTCCATAAATACCCTGGAATTTCAGATAGGCAAATTCTGAGTGGTCCATAATATTGTTTTGTACATTACTATGTTTCTTCTTTTTGTCCATAGGTGCCTTGAGTTGGTTCCAACTCTAAACAACCATTTTATGACATAACTAAACACTGCCCCTGCCCTGTGGTATCCTCCCAATACTTGTCATGCTTGATCCCATCATTGCAACCACTGTCAATCCATCTTTTTGAGGGTCTTCCTCTTTTTCATTGATCCTTTCTCTACTTTGCCACACATGATATCCTTCTCGAGGCACTGGTCCCTTCTGATACCATGACCAAAGTATGAGAAACAAAGTCAGTCTTGCTTCTAAAGAACATTCTAGTTACAGTCCTTCCAAGACAGATTTGTGTGTTTTCCTGGCAGTACGCTGTACTTTCAATATTCTTCATCAAAATCACAATTCAAATGCATCAATTCTTTAGTGTTCCTTATTCATTGTCCAGCTTTCACATGTATATGAGGTGATTAAAAACACCTTAGCTTGAGTCAGGCTCACCTTAGTCTTCAAAGTGACCTCTTAGTCTTCAAAGCCCTGAATATTTTAAAGAGGTTGATTTTGCAGCAGATTTGCCCGGTGAAATATGTTGTTTGATTTCTTGACTTCGGCTTCCGTGGGTGTTGATTGTGTGGAAACTTAACGATAGTGCAATTCAAAAGGTAACTGATATTATTGACCATAAACTAGTGTTCTCACCCTCAATCTCCATTCTTCTCTGCAAAAGAAAACATATGAAACCTTGGTGGGAATCAGCAGGGTATGTTAATGATTTTGACAAATATTGGACAATGTTTTATAATGCTGTTGAAACTCCTTTCCACATATGCAATCTAATTTACTCTTTTAGAAGGGGGGAAAAACATGAAATAGGCTGGAGGGCTATGATTTTAATTCCAATTTTACATATATGTAATCTGAATTTCAGAGTTGAGCAGGATCAAACAACTGAGAATAGCAGGGCTAGGACTGAATTCTGGTTTCATTAATTTAAATTCATGCATTGACTGAGCATTTTTACTGCCATATTGAAATTGGACTGAGGGGCTATGATGGAAGTGAGGAAAGATCCGTTTCTCTGACATTGAGAGCAAGCATCCAGGTGTGACTTAGTGGTACCTCCGAAAACCAGGGTAGTGAAGAAGAGGTGTGAACTGATGTGAAAGAAAGCTTCAATTGGGCCATGTTGCCTCAAACCAAGGAGACAAATTTATTTTTCTTTTTCTGATTTCTGCAGCCCAGATGTCCTTTCCTAGAAATTTTTGTATTATTATGGATTCTTTTGTTGTTTTTGTTAGTTTTCATTGAGTTGGCTCTGAGTCATATGACTCTATGTTTAAGAGAACAACATGCTGCCAAGTCCTATACCGTTTCCATGATTTTTGGTATGTCTGAGGCCATTAGTGAGGCTATTGTGTCTGTACATCTCATTGGGAGTTTTCCTTGACCCTGTAGTTTATCATACATGGTATCCTCTTCTAGCAATTAGTATTGCTTGATGATGTGTCCAAAGTAAGCAAAGTGAAGTCTTGCAATCTTCATTAATAAGGAATACTTAGGTTGTATTTCTTCTGAGTGATTTTTTTCATTCTTCTGGCAGTCCATAGTATTTTCAATAGTCTTCATCAACACCATAATTCAAATGTATCAATTCTTCTGTATTTTTATTTCCCAGCTTTTGCATATATACAAGGTGATTGAAAACCCCATGACTTTGGTCAACCATGCCTTAGTCATCAAAGTGGCATCATAGATTCTTTAACAGTTTCTTATAGCAATCATAAATAGGAATTACTATTTATCCATAGTGTCTCCTCTTAACTACCAATGTCACATTTTGGAAAAAAAAATAATAATTATTATTTAATTTGGAAAGTACTAAAATGTGACTAATGAAATGATTAAAATGCTAAATGCATCCACTATAATTAACTACTATAGTAAAGGAAGATAATCATATTTTAAATAAATTGCTTGTTGAAAAGACCTATAAGCAGTATTTACTTCAATAGAATATATTGCTGCATATCAGCAAGAAAAAAAGGTTATTATGGACTGTCAGTTGAGATCTGTAAATAGCATTGGTATTGGCGAAATGCCTTGCAATTTCTGAGCCTAACTTGCCAATTTGCATTCTTACAGGGAAGCTATGCTTGATAACTATGGGTGCTGAATAAATTCTCTGAAAATAAGATTTTTGGCCCTTAAAGGAGAATGTAGAGTCTTTTGTTGTTGTTGTTATTTTTCTCGCATTTTATCCTAGGCAGTGTTTTTAAAATAAAGTCATTGTAAACACCGTATAAGAAAAATTTGCTTTCATTGTGAAGATTTGAGAAATTAACCTAGTTAATCTGGGTTAAATAGCAGTTAACATACAGTGAACTGACTTACTGTACTGTTATTACATTTTCAAAAATTCCTGGATAGTTCCCTTTTATTGTAATTTGAGATATGAAAAAATACTAATTTTCCAAAGGGGCAGATGTTCTTTTGTGTGTGTGTATAAATCTATTTTAAAATAATGACAGTAAAGTGCTTAGTGCTTTCTTTTTCTGTGCTCATAAACCCTGGTGATGCAATGGTGAAGCTTTTGGCTGCTACACAACAAAGGTTGGTGGTTCAAACTCACCTAGCAGCTCCATGGGAGAAAGACCTGGAGATCCACTTGTGTAAAGATTATAGCCTAGAAAACTCTGTGGGGCGCCTATGAGACCAAATGGTCAACAAATAGTCTAAAGCAAAGGTGGGAATGTTGAAGGGGCTGTGAGACTAGCTAGGTTAATAGGAAGGGAATAATGAAAATGTTGATACAATGTTATCAGGAGCACCTTAGTCTTCAAAGTGATATCTTTGTTCTTTAACATTTGAAAGAGGTCTTTTACAGAAGATTTGTCCAATACAATATGTTGTTTGGTTTGACTGCTGCTTCCATGGGTGTTAATTGTGGATCCAAGTAAAAAGCCAATGTCACTGTGCAATATCCCTAGGTAGTGGTAAATGGAAATCTGTTTTACTGTGTATATTTCCACCAATAATACAGTAAAATCAAATAAATAAAGTATTATTTTTCAAAAGAAAAAAAAAAAACCTATGGGACAGTTTTCCTCTGTCACATGGGGTTACTATGAGTCAAAAATTGACTCTATGGAACCTAACAGCAACAACATGACCCTTATCACTGGAGAGTCACTAACTCATTTGACTTAACCTTGCAGACTCATGGGGCATACTGATTAGATGTGTGAGTTCAGCTTTGGCACCATGATAAGTTCATCTTTTGGGTTCTCTAACACTGTGAAACACGGGGAAATGATTTTTGGCTGGTGTTAACAAGCTCTGCTTTAGCATAAACTTAGCAAGTTTTATAACCTAAGTCTGATGAAACTACAGCAAATAAAAGATTTCCTCTTTCAAAAGACCAAACCCTTAGACAACATGAAAGAGGAATGTAATTAGAGGGAAAAACAGTCCAGTCATGGCCCTGCTGGTTATTAAAAATGAGTGTGTTCCTAGAAATGATGTAACCTCTCTGAACATAAGTTCCACTATACGTAAAGTAAATGTGGTAATAGGATTATTGTGCATGTTCAATTAAACAATACTTGTAGCACATAGAGGAGCTCTGGTAGTGCAGTGCCTAAAGCATTTGACTGCGAACCAGAAAGTGGGTGGTTCAAACCCACCAGCTGCTCTACCCATAAAGACTTAACACCTCAGAAACTCAGTGGGGATAACTATGAGTTGGAATCAACTTGATGGCAGTGAGTTTGGTTTTTGGTTTTTTGGTACCACAATAGCAGAAGCATAGTAAATTTTCAGTAACTATCAGCTATTATTTTGTAAAGGAGTCTTGGTGGCCCAGTGGTTAAGCACTCTGCTGCTAACTGAAACATCAGCAATTTGAACCTACCAGCAGCTCTGCAGGAGAAAACAACTGGCAGTATGCACCCTTAAAGATTATAGCCTTGGAAACTATTTGGGGCAATTCTGCTTTGTCCTATAGGATTGCTATGAGTTGGATTCAACTTGACATTCTTAGTTTTTTGTTTTGTATCATTATTGTTGTTAAGCATCCAACTTGTTGCCTGGTACGTGTAGTTGATTAATAATTAATTTGGTTGAAGTGAAACCAGTAGTAATGCTGAAATTTTTAGGGCTTATTACATTGAAAGCTCAGGGGATACCCAGGCTCATGTGGATAAAAGTGTTGTTGTTCTTGTTAGGTGCTGTTGAGTCGGTTCTGATGCAGTGACCTATGTACAAGAGAACAAAACATTACTTGCTTCCTACATCATCCTCACAATACTTGCTAAGCTTGAGCCCATCATTGCAGCCACTGTGTCAATCCACCTCATTGAGGGTCTTCCCCTTTTTCTCTGACCCTTCACTTTACCACGCATGATATCCTTCTCTAAGGACTTGTCTCTTCTGACAACATTAACAAAGTATATGAGATGAAATCTGGCCATCCTAGCTTCTTAGAAGCATTCTGGCTATACTTCCAAGACAGATTTGTTCATTTTTCTGGCAGTCCATGGTATACACAACACTGTAATTCAAGTGCATCAATTCTTCCCTAGGTCTTCCTTGTTCATTGTCTAGCTCACCTGTGTATACAACAGGATTGAAAATACCATGGCTTGGATCATGTACACCTTAGTCTTCAAAGTGACATCTCTGTTCTTTAACACTTTAAAGAAGTCTTTTACAGAAGATTTGTCCAATACAATATTATTTCTTGACTGCTGCTTCCATGTGTGTTAATTGTGAATCCAAGTAAAATGAAATCCTTGACAACTTCAATCTTTTCTCCATTTGTCGTGATGTTGCTTATTTGTCCAGTTGTGAGGATTTTTGTTTTCTTTATGTTGAGGTGTAATCCGTACTGAATACTAAAGTCTTTGATCTTCATTACTAAGTGCTTCAAGACTTCTTCACTTTCAGCAAGCATGGTTGTGTCATCTTCATATCCCAGGTTATTAATGAGTCTTCCTCTGATCCTGATGCCTCATTCTTTGTCCTGTCCTCCAGCTTCTTGGATTATTTGCTCAGCATGAAGACTGAATAAGTATGGTGAAAGGATACAACCTGAGGCACACCTTTCCTGATTTTAGCTCATGCAGTATCCTTTGTTCTGTTTGAACAGTCACCTCTTATGTTAAGGTTCCTCATGAGCTCAATTAAATGTTCTGGAATTCCAATTTTTCCCAATATTATCCATAATTTGTTATGATCCACAAAGTTGAAAGCCTTGACATAGTCAGTAAAACACAGATAAACATCTTTATGGTATTCTTTGCTTTCAGCCAAGATCCATCTGATATTAGCAATGATACCATTCATTCCATGTCCTTTTCTGAATCTGGCTTAAGTTTCTGACAGTTCACTGTCTATGTATTGCTGCATACAGTTTTGAATTATTTTCAGCAAAATTTTACTTGTGTGTGATATTATGATATCATTTGATAATTTCTATATTCTACTGAATCACCTTCTTTATCATGTACACAATTATGGAGCTCTTCCGCTTGATTGTCCAGGTAGCTTTGTTATAAATTTCTTGGCATAAATGAGTGAGAGCTTCCAGCATTGCATCTATTTGTTGAAACATCTCAATGTGTATTCTGTCATTTCCTAGAGCCCTTTTTTTTTTTTTTTTTTTGCCAATTCTTTCAAATGCAGCTTGGATGTCTCCCTTCAATACAATTGGTTCTTGATCATATGCTATCTCCTGAAATGGTTTAACATTGACTAATGCTTTGGTACTCAGGGCCGACTCGACGGCAAACAGCAACAACAACAACAACGCTTTGGTACAGTGATTCTGTGAAATCCTTCCATCTTCTTTGATGCTTCTGGCATCATTCAATATTTTGCCCATAGAATCCTTCAATATTGCAGCTTGAGGCTGCTTGAATTTTCTCTCCCATCCTTTCAGCTTGAGAAATACCGAGTATGTTCTTTTCTTTTCATCTTCTAACTCCAGGTTTTTGGATGTTTCCTGTTAATACCTTACTTAGTCTTCTTGAGCCACCCTTTGAATCTTCTGTTCAATTCTTTTACTTCATCATTTCTTCCATTTGTTTTAGCTACTCCATGTTAAACAGCATGTGTCAGAGTCTCTTCTGATAACCATTTTGGTCTTTTCTTCCTTTCCTGTATTTTTTAATGACCTTTTGCTTTCTGCATATATTATATTCTTGATGTCATCCACAACTTGTCTGGTCTTCAGTCATTAGTGTTCAATGTGTCAAATCTATTCTTCAGATGTCCTCTAAATTCATGTGGAATATACTTAAGGTTGTATTTTGCCTCTCATGGGCTCATTTTAATTTTCTTAAGCTTCATCTTCAATTTGTATATAAGATATTGATGGTCTGTTTCACACTTGGCCCCTGGCCTGGTTCTGACTGATGATATTGAGCTTCTCCATCATCTCTTTCCTCAGACATAGTCAATTGGATTCTTGTGAATTCCCTCTGGCTAGGTCCACATGCATACTTTCTGTTTATGTTGTTGGAAAAAGGTACTTGCAATGAATAAGTCATTGAATTTGCAAAATTCTATCATGTGATCTCATGATAATTTCTTTCACCAAGGGCATATTTTCCAACTACTGATGCTTATTCTTTGTTTCTAATGTTCACATTCCAAACACTAGTAAATATCAATGAATCTTGATTGCATGTTTGGTCAGTTTCAGACTGTAGAACTTGGTAAAAATCTTTAATTTCTTCATATTTGGCTTTAGTGGTTGGTGTAAATATTTTTATTGTCTGGTCTTCCTTGTAGGTTTATGGACATGATCCTATCACTGACAGTTTTATACTTCTGAATACATCTTGAAATGTTCTTTTTGATGATGAATGCAACACTATTCCTCCTCAATTTGCCATTTCTCTGCATTGTAGGCCAAAAAGTTGCAGGGAAAACTATCTATCTATCAATCTTTCTGTTGCTTCCTCTCCTGTCCCTTTTTCTGTCTCTTTTCCTTGCTTTCTGTTTCTATCAGTTTTTGTCTTTGCCTCCATTTCTGCCTTTGTTGTTCCTCTTGTGTTCCTTTCTAAAACAATATCTCTTTATCTTTTCTCTAATTGTTTCTTTCTACCTTTATTTATCTCTCTGTCTCTCTACATTTTTATGTCTGTCTTTCACTGTTTCTCTCTTCCTCTCTTTGTCACTGTCCCTCCTCTATGAGTCTCTCTGTTTTGTCTCTCTGTCTGTTTTCTCTCCCCCTCCCTCATGCTTTCCTTTGTACTGGTTATAATTCTTGGCAGATTATTATGTCTGGATTGCCCCTGACAGTTTATATGGAAAGTGGTGCTGGTGATCTCACAGAGAAGAGAATACTTCTCCTGTGTTATTCTTAGCTGCCATCAAGTCAATTTAAGCTCATAGCAACCCCATCTGACAGAGTAGATCGACAGGTCTATCTTCTGTGGAGCTACTGGGTGGGTTCAAACTGCTAATGTTTATGTTATCATCTGAGCACTTAGCTATTGGAAAAATTCTATCACCCCAAGAACTCAGAAGGTGGTTCAAGTGCTTTTTTATTCAGGTCTCTAGCCAGGAGCTTTGCTCCTCTCAGATCACTTACACAGAGAGTCATGTGAGACAATAATAAATATAGCACCTTACTAGGTATTTACTCTATAGAGGAAGTTCTATGCTAAACATTTTTGTAATCTTGTGTGATAGTTGGAGTTGTGTGTCAACTTGGCTGGATCACAATTCTGAGTGGTTTAAGCAGTTGTGATGTGGGTTATTCCCATGATGAGATCAGATGTATATATTTTGAGCAGCCAGTCCATTGAAACAGAGTTTCCCTAGGGGAGTGGCCTGCTTCCAATAAATTTATGGACATCCTGGGAAAAGAGACACTCTTCTGTGGATCAGGATCCTGTTGTGCTGCCTACAACTGTCCATGAGCAAACAATCCACCATTCGGCCTGGAGATCTTGGATTCGTCATTTGTTGGAGTCAACAGCCGGCATACTGCCTGCCAACCTTGAGCTTGTCAGCCCCTGCAGCTGCCTGAGTAGGGAAAGCTTCCAGCTTGACATTTGATCCAAGAACTTAGGACATTGCCAGCTTCTCTAAGTGTATGAGCCATTTTCCTAAGATAAATTTCTCTTTCTCTATATGTATATATAAGCTTTACTAGTTTTGCTTCTCTAGAGAACCCAGCCTAACACATCCTGTTAATTCATCATAATATCTTTGAATGTTAACATTATCCATCCTCATTAAAGGAGCTCTGGTGGCTCAGTGGTTAAGGCATTTGGCTGCTCACCAAAAAAAGGTCAGTGGTTAGAATGCAACAGCCACTCCAAAGGAAGAAGATGAGGCTATCTACTTTTGTAAATATTTATGGTCTTGGAAACCCTGGAGGCAGTTCTACTCTGTCTTATAGAGTCTCTAGGAGTAAGAATCAAGTCAATGGCAGAGGTTTTGGTTTTGGGTATCCTCATTCAACAAATGAGGAAAATGAGGTTTACAAAAATTAATTATCTTCTTCAAGGTTGTGTATCAAATAAACAACTGAGCTGGCATAAGAATACAGTCTATCTACCTGGCCCAATCACTATGCTGTCATTTCCACACACAACACTGCCTCACGAGGAATTTAAATTCTTAGGTCCCCATTTCTTTACCTGTAGAATGATGTGTTTATCTTAGACCTTTCCATCCAAATTAGTTTTGCAACTGCTTTACACCATATTATTGTGTCCCCATCCCTCCCCAATACCTTTCATCTTTTCTTTGTTGTTTATAATAATTTGTGGGGTTTTAATTAATGTCTTGTTTTTAGATCTACTAGATTTAATATATATATATATGGAGCCCTGCTGATATTGTGGCTAAAGCATTTGTCTGCTGACCAAAAGGTCGGTAGTTTGAACCCAGAGGTTGCTCTGTGGCAGAAAGATAGGGCTGTCTGCTTTCATAAAGATTTACAGGCTTGGAGACTCAATGGGGGTGCTATGAGTCAGAATCGAGTCATATATATCTATATAAATATATAGATATACATATGTGATTTTTTAGTTTATTTATTGCATAACTTCTTTCCTTCATCACAGAGAAAATTAGCTTTGGTTGCCCACTATTCACATGGAGACAGTGCTAGTTTCCTTCGGCAGCTCCTACTGCACTCCTACTTACCTTCAACAATGAGAGATTAGAATAAAAGATTTCTTATCCTCAACAATATGCCAAATCCTATCTCTGTTGCAGAGCTGAAAAATGTAAGAAGTAGTAGTGTATTAACCAACTTTCCCACAGATATTTGTATCTACCTTACACTAATTTTTTTCCTAAATCATTTTTTTGATTTTTGATTTCTCATTATTTTTCTATTTCCCCTCACTCAAGAAATGCTATAATTTATTTTCTAGGTTGGTCTATCTTTTATTATTGTTTTACTCATATTTTATCCATTTGAATTGTTTTGCTCATATTTTATCTATTTGAATTGAATTGAATTGAAATTTGAATTTCCTCCCCTAAAATGGCTTTGTCAACTGTGATGCTTTGTTCTTATATATTGAAAAGAAAGCTTTAAATGTCACACTTTTCTACTCAAATATCAGTTTCACCAACTTTGTGCATGTTTGGAAAACTCCAAAAAAAATTAAGGCATCTTTTTTATTTCAACCACCAGTAGATGCAACATGGTTTAAGTTTCCTTCATCAGGAAGTAGAAAACAGTTCCTTTGTTTCTCAGGCATACTTCCCTACAGGAGTATGTGTCACAACTCTGACATAATTGCTGGTGCTTAGGACACTGTTCAAAAAAATGACAATTTTTAATGTTACTTTTAGACATTATTATTTACTTTTCTGATGTTGCTTCTACTCATAGCGACCCCTCCTTGGGTTTCTGAGGCGGTATCTCTACAGAAGTATATTGCCTAATCTTCTTTCCAAGGAGTGGCTGGTAGGTTTGAACCGCCAGCCTTCTGGTTAGCAGGCACATCCCTTAGGCACTATGCTACCAGAGCTCCTGTTCATTTAATAGTGACTAGAAAATACTCTTTTTGGAATATGTTATTTTAGTACTAATTTAATAGTTTTTGTTCTAAAATCTACTTTTTAAATAAGGGTACAGGATGATAGTCTGAGACACAATCTCACCTTTGCCTCTGGACAGGCTCTTCACTGAGTCAGGCTCCTCCTGCACAGCTATTGGGTACTCTATGTTATGGCCTCCAGCTTCTTTCTTCCAGTACTAATAGTTCAAACCTCTTTGGCTTCTAAACCTTCCTCTGAGGCATATTAAGTTGCCTTGAGGTGGTCTGAAGAATGGTAGATAAAACTCTTTAATATGTACAGGCATATTTTGTTTTATTTCACTTTTCTTTATTATGCTTCACAGAGTGCGTTTTCTATAAATTGAAGGTTTGTGGCAACTCTGCATGGAGCAAGTCTATCGGTACCATTTTCCCAACAGCGTATGCTCACTTTGTATCTCGTTGTCACATTTTGATAATTATCACAGTATTTCAAACTATTTAATAATGTTACCACATGCTTAATAGACTATAGTGTAAACATAACTTTCATATGCACTGGGAAACCAAAAATATCCTGTGACTCAATTTATTGCTATGGTGGGTTCATTGCAGTGGTCTGGAACCAAACTGTGATATCTCCAAGGTATGCTTGTAAATTTTTTTATAAAACAATCTGCTGTAGGAAAAATGAAAGTTTTTTTTCCAAATTGTACAGCATCTCAGAAACATGACAAGAAATACTTTTTATGTCCTTAATTTTAATAGCTAGAGTAAACCAGAAGAAGTACTTGTTCTGGGAGAATTAAATCCTAGGTCTTTATTTTTTCTTGAAAAAAGAAAATATTATTTATTAATGATAAGCAGATGGTACAATGTAAAAGAAAGCTGGTCTTTCCTTCTGCTTATCTGCATCTGGATGAGTCATTAATCTCTAAACCTTTATTCACAAATGAGAGGGATGAAAGTCTGTTCAAGAACTCATGTTATAGGGCTCTAATTTTTAAAATTCATGCAAGATATGCTTATTTATTTGCTGCTATCTCATGTTTCCTGGATTTTATGTAAATTTTAATTACATAAATTTGAAATAGTATGATAAATAATACTGTATCTCACCATGTGCACAAAATTTGAAATAAAATGACACTGCCAAATTAATCTTTTATTTGGTAAACAATTGCAAAATTACAAAGTTGGGTGATTATATATGTCATTTATGATATTATCATGTGGTAACATTGTTTTGGCTAGTAAACAAATAAACCTGCTGCTGTGCATCAAAATTCATCTGAATCACACATTGTTGAGGTCTGAAGAGGGTATATACCATGCATAAAATGTGAGTATCTTGTGCATTTTCTGTAAGATCTATTTTTCCACCAAGCATGGTTTTTTAAAAAATTATTCATTCAAAAGTGTGCCTGAATTTAACCATGATTGCAGCATGTAAGATTCTGGAGGTACAAAAGTGAACCAAATAAACATTGCATCTTCCCTCATGAAACATACATGATAATTTGTATAATTGTGTAAGGATCTGCAGTTTTCACTACCAAAAATAAATACCCTGTCTTGAAATAAATTTATTTTAGTTGAAAGATACTCAAGCCAAACATTTTAATATTTCACAGAGGCAAACTAAAAAAAAAAAAAAATCTCACTGCTGTCGAGTCAGATCCAACTCATAGCGACCCCTCCTTGGATTTCCGGGGCAGTATCATTATGGTAGTAGATTGCTCAACCTTCCTTCTGAGGAGTGAGTTTGAACTGCCAGCCTTCTGGTTCGCAGTCAAGTGCCTTAGGCATTATGCCACCAGAGCTCCCTAGAGGGTCTTAGGTGGAAGAAGTGATCTTCTACTCAGATGTAACAAGTCTGTAACTTGATAAATTCATATGGTATAGGTATTCAATGAAACATTAAGCAAATTCAAAGTAAAATCAAAGACTTGATTTCATTTATGATTGATCCCTATTCCCCTACTCCCTGTTGTCAATAATCCCAACTATATAATTATATATGCATGGGTTTGGAATGTATCTGTTGTAATTCTCCCCTAAGTCTAAGTTCTATTCCATATGTTCTATTCCATATAGTCATGTTCTACTATGAGAGCCATCCATGTGGTGTAGTGCCTAAGACACTTGACTGCTAACCAGAAGGCTGGCAGTTCAAACCCAACATCCATTCCTTGGAAGGAAAGTTGAGCAATCTACTTCCGTAGTGATACTGCCTCAGAAACCCAAGGAGGGGTCACTATGAGTTGGATCCAACTTGACAGCAGTGAGTTTGGTTTGGTATTAGAAATGTGAGGCAACTTTAAGTGATAAGAGAGTATCTAATCTCTCTTAGATTAGTTATTGTTTGAAAGATACTATCCATGGTGTCTGGATTTTACTTATCATTTATTATTTCTAATAATGTAATAATATTGTGTTAGATTGTGCTTATTTGTGTAACAGGATATGAAAATAGGAGCTTTACCTGGGCACATTATAAAGGCAGATTTCTCCCTAGGCCTTTCTCAAAGATAAACTTGCTGTGAAACAATCTGCTTCCCCAATTTCCAAAAAGTCAGGAGTAGAGGATGCTGTCTCCTACCCTAACTCTAGTGGAATTCATTGGAAAGGACTCTGGTGTGGATCCCATCTTCCCATCTTCCAAAGAAATGTAACTTCACTTTAGGTTAAGAGAGAGAGACTCTATGGAGACCACTCTAATGGCATAAAACGACTCCCCTAAAGTTTAGAGATATAATTGACTGCTATCTAAAACATAAATGGGTAATCAAAGGAAGTGTGAAATGACTCCCTGCTTTGATTTTAGAATAATGGAGAGAGGTGACTGTTTTGGGATAAACCTGCACTTCCAAAGTTTTTTGGAACAAAGAATGCAGGGATATTTTCTATGGCCCTAAATGCAGGCCACATACAGAAACAGCCCATTGTCTTAGGCTTTGTCCAATATACCCATGTGGGGATGGGCCTCAGAAGAAGATATCACCAGATTCCAGGAGACCAAGAAAAAATTAAGTGTCAAGCTGAAATGCATTCCCCCTTGTCAAAGGAACTTGAAGTTAGAATCCCAGTGATCAGGATGTATGTGGGAGAGAACGCTCTGGAGCTAAACATGTACATAGAAAACCAACATCTGCAAAGTCCAGGGAGCCCTGACTATGTTGTTGTAATAAAACCAGTCAGGTAAGAACTTTCCTGCTCTCCTATCTTCTGCCTTCCTCCTACTTCAGCCCTGTTTGCCACACACCCCTGTTTAGAAAGTTGGAGAAAAGAGAAAGAAAAAGGCAAACATACCTACTTTTTTCTGAGTGACAAGTTTCCTTCCTGTGGCCACCTTGATAGTAATCAAGTTTGAGAGAGCTGGAAAGTTGTCCAATTGCATCAACAAGGGACTAATACCCTGCTTGCTACAAGTCCTGTGGTCCTGAGGACAGAGATCTTTCATAATCAGTGGGATTCCCACTATTTAGGAAAAACCAATAAACAGATATGATTATCTATAAGCTGATAAAAATGTATTAAAAACCACTGAAGAGGACTTAGTAGCTTGAAGAAGAAGATCAAGCAGAATCATTAGAACATATTCGGTGAATTAGAACGGTGGAACTACCCTTAAGAAAATGTGAATAAAAATAATAAAAATAAAATAAGAATAATATTTATTAAAGATATTCTATTGCAGTATAAAAAAAATAAAGCCTTTCTGGAGGTAAAAACATTATTTCTCAATGAAAAATGCAGTGAATGAATGGAAGGAAATCATTGTTGAGACTTAAATCTTATCGTCGAAGGTTGATGGAAAAAAATATTTGAACACATACCAATACAGTAAAAAGATGTCAATCAAGAGAGAAAAAGCAAAAATATGGAAGGATAGATTCAAGGGTCTTAACTTACAAGTTTCAGGAGAAAATAAAATTATAAAAGAAACCATAACTATGTTAAAATGGATTGTCTTTTCCCAGAGTATAAGAATGGTACTTTATGAAGCTTGAAAGCAACTCAGTGGACTCCATGCTAGATTGATAAGGAAAGATACATACCCAAGTGTAGTTTGTTAACATTTCTTGCACCATAAGGATAATGACAAAAGCATCCAAGAAGAAAAAATGAGGAAAAATCAGCTTGCAGACAGGCCACTATTTTGTAACATTAGAAGCTAGGTGACAGTGTAATCATATGGTGGTGGTGATCCTTGACTCCTAGGATACACGAAAGAAGTTGGAATAGGTAAAGGACAAACAGAAAATAACTGTTCTACTAACTATTCCTTCAAACTCAGTATGTGGATTGGTTCTTTAGCGTCTCAGTATGACATCTTAGAAAAGTTCTACTGCAATGTGGATTCTCCAGGAAGAAGACACCGAGACGGAGTTTGTTGTTGTTGTTGTTGTTGTGTGCCGTCGAGTCGGTTAGTGGTGTGTTGTGGATTGTGTCCCCTCAAAATATGTATTAAATTCTTGCTTCTTATGGCTGTGGATGTGATCCTGTTTGGAAATAGAGTTTTTCTTTTGTTGTGTAAATGAGATAATACCACTTGGGTGGCACAAACAAGTGTTTGGCTGCTCACTGAAAGGCACCTTGAAAGAAAGATCTAGCGATCTACTTCTGAAATGTCACAGCCATTGAAAATCCTATGGAGTGTAATTCTACTCTGAAATATATGGGGTCACAGTGAGTCAAAATCAATGCAAATAGTAACTGATATGGTAGGGTGGTCCTAAACCTAATTACTTTTGATTTATGAAAAGACCAGAATAGACACAGAGACTCACATATGAAGGAAGACAAATGCCATATGAGTATTATCTACAAGCTACTGACAAAAAAAGATTGAACACAACCAAGATCCATATTTTGACTATTAGCATCCGGAACTATGAAATAATACATTTCTGTTCTTCAAAGCCACTCATTTGTGGTATTTGTGTTAACAGCAACACTAGGTAACTCTAAACCAAACCAAACTCCTGCTGTGGAGTTAGATCCGACTCATAGCGACCTCTTCTTGGGTTTCCTAAGCAGTATCACTACAGAAGTAAATTGACCAATCTTCCTTCCGAGGAGTGGCTGATGGATTTGAACTGCCAGCCCTCTGGTTAGCAGTCATATGCTTTAGGCACTATGCCACCAGAGCTCCCACTAGGTAACTAGTGTAGTAGGTAATAGAGCAAAAGGTTTATTTCATAGTAACATCTATGAAAGGAAAATAAAGAAGGCAGAAATGATTGGGCAGGCAAGTGGACCTTACAAAGTCTATACTGGCCCAACTGAGAACTCTGAGCAAAGAGCACACTTAAGAGGTCAGACTCTTGTATCAGTGTCTTTTGCTCCATCATAGGCTGAGGATCACTCTGAGATCACTGTTCCCCTGAAACATTTTTAGATTAAAAACTGAAGCAGACCATGGTGAAGTTGGCGGCTAGAGGCAGCTGACTAGCCACAATCCTCACAGCTGAACATCCAGTGCTTTCTTGAGAGGTTCTGAAGGTGAAATCTTTACCTGCCAGAAAACCCTTGGCATCTCTGGTTATGCTAGTAAAATAAAATTCCTTTGAGTACTTTTAGTCATGAAAGTAGTCTCATTTCAGTAAAAACATCCAATCCAGTACAGTAATTAAAATTCTGGTTTCTCTGCAATTTTTGATCTCCCTCCAATCCCAGAAAAAAATTTAACTAATCATTTTCTTCTTAAGTTCTTTCTCCTACTCATCAGAGGTAGTTTCTAACTTTTCTTGTTTCAGCCTGGAAAGGAAAGAGGTTGGTGGAAAGTGGAGATACCATTGGGGTCATTATGAGCCACAGATGTCCAATTACAGAGTCTTTCATAAAACTTTATCTTGTGATAAATATATAATGATAAAAATATCAGATGCTTTTGATTGTTTTTGTTAATGATAATAATAACTCCACTGATCTTGCAGGCGTTCTGCCAAGCATTTTACAAACCCTTATTTCAACTGGACCAATAAGCAATATCATGATAAATGAAAAAAAGATTGAAGTTGTCAAAGATTTCATTTTACTTGGATCCACAATCAACACCCATGGAAGCATCAGTCAAGAAATCAAATGTTATATTGCAGTGGGAAAATCTGCTGCAAAAGACCTCTTTAAGTAATAAAGAGCAAAGATGTCACTTTGAACACTAAGGTGCGCCTGACCAAGAGATTGTGTTTTCAATTGCCTCATAAGCATGTGAAAGCTGGACAAGGGACAAGGAAGACTGATGAAGAGTTGATTTCTTTAAATTGTGTTGTTGGCAAAGAATATTGAAAATACTGTGGACTGCCAGAAGAATGAACAAATCTGTCTTGGAAGAAGTACAAGAAGTACATTCTTGCTTCTCCTTAGAAGCAAGAATGGCCAGCTTTTGTCTCATGTACTTTGGTTATCTTGTCAGATGGGACCACTGCCTAGAGAAAGATATGCCTGGTGAAATAGAAGGTCAGTGAAAAAGGGGAAGGCCCTCAACATGATGGTTTGACACAGTGACTGCAATGATGGATTCAAGCATAGCAAGGATTGTGAGAATGGTGTAGGACTGGGCAGTGTTTCTTTCTGTTATACATTGGGTTGCTGTGAGTTGGAGCTGACGTTATGGCACCTAACAACAAAAACAACAATAACCCTTATGGGCAAAAAACAGACCCCACTGGTACATGGAAAGGCTGGTGTCTAGGTGTCTGGGATCCCAGAATTCTTATTCCTAGGCTTCCCAAAAGTGCAGGAGATGTTTTTAAATGTTTATCTCTTTTCTACATTTTGTACTTTGTATATTCTTTTTTATAGAATCTTGAGTTTGATTATATTTACCAATTACTGGTCTTATTACACTGTTTAGATAAATACAAATGTAATATTACATTAATATAAATCAAGTATGTAAATATAATTATGTATAGCCAAAAAATAAAATCAGTAAGTTCAGTGTGCAATTCCCTGAAGGTAGTTCTTAATCTAAAAATGTAATTTTTTGCATTAAGAAAATAAATCTTAGCAAGTTGCAAGAAATGAATTTGTTAAGAAAGCATGTTTTCACTGAGAATAATAGATCAAATTGAACTGAATCTTGCCTTTGACTGTTGCTCAAGTGTATCTACACAATACGTTCTCTCAGATGTTTGTTTTCAAATTGTTTTGGTGTTTATCTTTTGAAATAGAACACATTAATTGTGACAAGTTCTACTTTCTCTCATGCTAGAGTGATTCAGAAGTTAGATTTTTTTCTGTTATTTACAAAGGATGTAAATTAGTGGAAGCAAATTTTATTTCCTTTTATAATGAATACTCTGATAAGCTTTTAGCTTTTGATATTGGAAGATTCTCGTAAGGGAAACTCTATTATTATTAACTTCTGAACTTATTCATAATTCAACCTTTCCATATTTATGAGAGGTACAGCTTTACATTTCCTTAAAGAATGGTTCATTTCCCCAAATAGAAATCTTAGCTGTGCCAGTTTTAGCAACATTTAATTATGAGCATTGTCACTATTCTCGTCATTGACATTTAATTGGTTTCCTTTCAAAACTAGGAAAGTATTCTCTCAATGGGTATTTATGGTGAAGACACTGTTTTAGGTGCTGAATATAAAAGGTGAACAAATCAGAATCTCTCACTTCACAGGGTTCGTATTCTAAAGAGATGAGATATGCAATTAAAAAAAAAGCAAACAAGAAAATGTTTAGCAACTCTGATGGCAATACATGGTTGGTGAAAAAAATGAAGCAGAACGTTAGGACAGAGTGTTAATGGGGTAGAAGTTGGCAGTGTATTGCAATTTTAGCTTGGAAATTGTTACTGAGAAAATAATGCTTGTATAAAGGCTAAAGATGAAATGAGTGAGATCTAAGAGATGAGCATTGAGCACAAAGAACTGCAAGTGCAAAAGTCCTGAGGCAGGAGGTTGCAAGCAACCTTAAGGAAAGAGCTCTATCATATTAAGGAAAGAGCAGAGAGGTCAATGTGGCTAGGACAGAATGAACACATACCAATGAACAGAGGAAATGAGCATAGAGAAGTAATATGGTACATAGTTGGTAAAATAAAACAGAATAAAAGCACTGCCATCAAGTTGATTCCAACTCATGGTGACATTATAGGACAAAGTAGAACTGTGCCATAGAGTTTCCCAGGGTAAGTCTTTGCAGAAGCAGACTGCCTCATCTTTCTCCCGCGGTGTGGCTGGTGGGTTCTAACCACTGACCTTTTGGTTAGCAGCCCAGTGCTTTAAGAACAGCACCACCAGAGCTTCTTACATGGTTAGCAGGGTCTTGAAAATCATTTTAGACACTATGATTTTCATGCTGAGTGTGATAAGAAGACTTTAAAGTATTTTAATTATAGGAGTGACAATGATTTGACTTCTGCTTTAACATGTATTTAAAATGGATTGTAACAAACAAGGAAAGAAGCAGAGAGACTAGTTAAGAGGCTGTTGTAATGATTTAGGTGATAAATTGTGGTAACCTGGACCAACATACTAGTGATGGAAGTCAAGAAAGGGTAGGATTCTGGATATATTTTGAATGTGGAACTGACAAGGTTTTCTGAGGGATTGGAAGCAGAAAACGAAAAATGAAAGTGATCAAACCTGCCTTTAAGATTTTTGGTACGAACAGCCAAAAAGATGGAGCCACTATATGTGAATATCTGCATTCCAATCATAATCATGCACGCATGTGTGTGTGCTTATCATAGTGATCGCTAGAAAAAGGTGATAACAAACTAAATTGACTATAGTCAGAGTAACACAGTATGAAGCTTATACAAGGCCTTGGGCTGTGTATAGAGGTGAGTAGAAATGAGTGATGTCTCAGGATACAGGAAGCAGAAAATGATCCAAGGTCAGTGATAGCAAGTAAAGGGAGGAGTCAGTTCTGGTCCTGTTGTTGTTGTTGTTATTTGCCGTCGAGTCGGCCCCGACTCATAGCGACCCCTCCTTGGGTTTCTGAGGCAGTATCCTGAGCACTGTAATATTAGAGCAAATTTTCATTCCTTTTGAAAACAACTGCATCTAGCTAAGTACCACCACCCCCCTTTTTTTTCCCAAAATTCAAACAACATCTTAAAATTTGAACAGATAACTCTATGATATTTAAATTAAGGACAAGGTATGTGGTTCCTCAGGATATTGCCATTTCCAGATTAATTCCCAGAGTCCTCAGTAAACAAGGTAAGCACAGGCTTACTTGTGCTTACTACTCTGTAGTAAACCGTTTCACATGTTTTTCACCATATATGTGGTGAAACTCATGAGAATTTGTTCACTACAGGTTAGTAAGTAAGCACAAGGAAGCCTGTACTTACTTTCCTTATTGGGTAATTTTTCCCTGCTCATTATAAGGAAAAAATATGAAAATAACCTACATAAGTAAATAGTGGATGGTTGAATTATATCAGTTCCAGGAATAATATGTAGCTGCTTAAAAGAATGAGTTCTCTCTATACGAAATGACATAGCCATATTTATAATATATTAAGAAAAAATTAATTGTACAACTATACATATAGTATACCATATACACTGAGAAGATAAATGAAAACCCTAACATTGGTTACCTCTGGGGAATGAGATGTAGAATGGGCTATGCAGAGGGAGTTTTTCCTTTTCCATTCAGTCTCCGATTTTGTTTGTTTTCTTGAGAATATGTTTACTCTGTTTCTTATTTAAAGTTTTAAAATTAAGGGAAAAAAGCAATAGTCTCTGAAGTGCTCAGCACAGTCCTGGTTTCATAGTTGGCAGCTCCTGGTCCACTAGGAAACATAACTAGTCCGTTCGGACCTAGTAGTTAAATGGTTCAAACCTCACCTTCAATTCAAAGTGGTTATTTGATCATGTATACAGAAATGAATGAGATTTTCAAAAATCTTTATTGGTATTGGTAATGAGATATTTATCTTTAGAATCACTTGTTCTTCTGACCCATAATTTGTGGTGCTATTTGACTGTTAAAAATGGCTGTGAGAGGATGGTAAGTGAGATAAATATTATTAACCTGAACTTGATCCTTCATTAGCCCCTGTGATATATGCAGTGCTCCTGAATTCAAAGATACCTGTTTTAGTAGGTTAATTTCTGCCACAGAGGGAGTTGTTGAAATTTACATTTGATCTGTAAGTTACTCTGTAGGAAATGACTTTAGATGCTTTGGGCCTGTGAAAAGGGCAGGGTATTAATATTGTGTAATTACACTTTCCCTCTTGTCCCCAGAATATTTGTCCCTGAAAAAGATTCAGTGAAGGTGAAAAAGGCACCTCCTTATGTTTATCTCCTCAGAAGGTTCTAAGGCAGCATTACTGTGTTGCCTTCTCATCATAATACAGCTAATTTTATTAAACTTAAGAATATACTTCTTACCTCAAAGTATAATTATGCTATTCCTGGCCATAATTATGGCTTTGAAATAAAAATCCAGAGGCTTTCTTATACGTGGCCACAAATTTCTATTTTATCAAACAGACTAATAATGTAGGGATATTTGCACATATTAATTCATGCCCTGTGTACAGGGACTAGGAAAGTTTAGACTACATCCAGGCCTTAGTGATGCTGTGAGGAAGCTAATTCCTTTACAGGGACTCTCTATCTTTCCCTCCATAGAGTATTCAGTTTGACCATTTCAGATCTTTTGTTTCTTTGCCAAATGATCATGTTCCTGCCTTTGTAGTTTGCCATGTGAATGGCACTCCCCGGAGTTGTGCAGTGTATGACCTGTGCATCTAGCATGGCAGCTCTGGATAGAAGGTTAAGAAAAGTAAAACAAGTTTGGAAGAATTTTGAAAAGTACTTACCACTGACTCATATGGTTGAAGTGTACTTTATACCTAAATTGTTGTTGATGTGTGCTGTGGAGCTGATTCCAACTCATAGCAACTTCATATATAAACAGTGTAGAACTGCCCCAATAGGATTTCCCAGGCGAAATCTTTGCAGAAACAGATTGATTGGCCTCTCTTCTGCTGAGTGGCTGGTGGGAATTAGGCATCTCTTCTTTTATTTGATAATTTGTAAGTTTTATTTGTTTATGCTATTCTTTTTCAGCATGGATCATGGACTTTTATAATTAGTTTGAGTGAAAATCTATAAAATGCTTTAAAAAGCTTTGGTTCCTTCTACTTTATATCTGCAACAGAAGAAAGTTAACATGCCAGAGCCTAGATAAGGAATGTTTCATCTGCATTGCTCTACATAATACGCACATCACTATTGCAGTTAAGAGCAAATGCCTGTTTTGAAGTAGAATCATAAAAGGAGTCATCAGAAAAGAAGCCAGTATAGTTCTTAGATTACCTTTATTTTCCTATATTTCTCCTTTTTCACCTATTGTATTTAAATTTACTTTAAATTATTAGGGGAGTGTGCGGGGGAAAACAGAGCACCACTAAAATAATTTTTTTTTTTTTTAATTTCAACAAACAATGAACACTCATTTGTAGAGTCTTGACTGAAGTATACTGATAAGAACTAAGCATTCTATGTTTTTGTGACACGCTCTTTAAGGCTTCATAATGTTTTGGAGTCCCCAGGTTGTGTAAGTAGTTAACACACTTGCTGCCGACCAAAAGAATAGAGGTTGGAGTGCACCCAGAAGTGCTTCAGAAGGAAGCCCAGGCGATCGACTTCTGAAAAATCAGGGATTGAAGACCCTGTGGAGTATAGCTCTCCTCTGACACACGGGATTGCCATGAGTCAGAGTCAACTCAATGACAACTGGTAAAGGTCTTTGTGATATTTAATTCTCCTGGCTTCCTTGTTGGAAGTTTCTGTTGTACAGTCTAAGTTACTCACATTTCTACACAGATATTTTCATTTCAAGGAGGTTGGCTAAGGCAAAATTATCTAATTCTTCCATGTGGAAAGTAAAGAGTGTGACTGTGAACATTTTGAGCCTTAGCCTGAGTTTTATGCTGTGGTGACTGCCTTCCTGATTATCACTAAGCATTTAGATGCTTCGGAGCCCTTGCACAAGAACAGTAATGTAAGCCTTTGGGTGACTTCCCATTAAATCTGTAATAGAGCTGCTTTCAAAATAAATTGAATTTTCAACCACTAATCAGTGACCATTTTTACGGAAACGTTGAGTAACTGTCTTGCATTTAAAGTGTACCATGTGAAATCAAGTCACATGGAAAGCTCTCTTTGTCCATCTCTCAGCATGAGATTGTCATCAGGTTGCCAGAGTACCAATTTCCATATTGTCTGACAAGATATTCTTTCTAAAATTTGCTCTCTCAAATTGTTCAGACATGTAATAATATATATTTGAGACTGAAAAATTTTGAACTGTCAAAACCATCTTTATTGGCCTGTATTTAATTTCAAGGAAGCCTCACCCCAGTGGGGAATTTACTCACTTGATAGTCTATGATATATCCTTTCTGAGTCTACTGCTTTCATTGTCATGTCATGGAAAGCTGTAAATTATAACATGCTACTTTGGTGGTGGTGATCAGAAAGACAAACGATTTGAAACTTCATGGGCATCCAAAATGAGCAAATGGTTACATTTCAGATAAATTGATTCTTATTCCAAATGCCTAACTGAGCAATTGTAGCCTGAGGATATTAACAGTATTTCTTGAAGAAAGAGAAAAAGTAGTTCTATCAAGGCTGTTCTTAAGCTTATTCATTGTCTACTGCATAGAGATCTCTTTGGGAGGCCACCTATATGACTAAATACAAAAACACTTCTATTTATTTTCAGAAGTAATAGTAATATTTAGGAAGCACAAGCAGAAAAATTGACTGTTTCTTTAACAACAACATCCTACTCATAGTGACCCTATAAGGACAGAATAGAACCGCACCATAGAGTTTATAAGGCTATGATCTTTATGGAAACAAACTGTCATATCTTTCTCCTACAGAGCATCTGTGGGTCTAACTGCCTACATTAAGATTAGCAGCCAAGCACTTAACCAACATGTTGTTGTTGTTAGGTGCCCTCAAGTCATTTCTGACTCATAGCGACCCTATGCGCAGCAGAACAAAACACCACCCTGTCCCGCGCCATCTCCATGATTTTTGCCATGATCCTAACCAACATAACCACCGAAAAAAGATCCTAGCTGTCCTAGCTGTTAAGGCCTGGCTCAAATCCCTATCTGTACTATTAGCAAGGTGCTAACAGCTGAAAGTCGTTTCCTTCTCTGGAGAATTGCTTTTGGTCCAACAGGAGAAGTCTTACTCTCAAGTTGGTTACATTTCCCTTCCCTACCCAGGGACTCACTGATACTGGGATACAGAAGGTGCCCGCTTAGCCTCAAACTGAAATAAACTCTGTTATTCGGTTAATGCGTTGCTCCTGGTAGAATCAGGCCAAATATAGACTCCAGCTGAGACCAGTTTAGGACCTTCTCTTGTTCTGACTGCTTTAATCCCTATCTTTTCCTGAGAGTGCTCCCTCTTTAACCCATCTGCACCTGAATCTGCCTCTTGCAACCCAACCTAAGGCAAATGTTAACGCTGTATTTCTTCAAATTACTAATACAAATGTAAGAGACACCAAAAGTGACTAGAAAGCCATCCATTACTTGATCTAAACTGAGAAAATGGCTGAAGGAATGGGTGTTTTCTCAAAAAGGATAGTCTAATTTTGTATGGGAGCTCTGGTAGTGTAGTGCCTAAAGCACTTGACTGCTAACCAGAAGGCTGGTGGTTCAAACCCACCAGCCACTCCTCGGAAGGAAGATGGGGCAATCTACTTCTGTAGTGATACTGCCTCGGAAACCTAAGGAGGGGTTGCTATGAGTAGGTCCGACTCGACGGCACATAAAAACAACAACAACAATTTTGTCTAGATGAATCTTCAATGAGAGACAGAGAGGCAAATATAAACAAACAAACAAAAAAAAAACCCAATCACTGCCGTGGAGTTGGATCCGACTCATGAGCGACCCCTCCTCGGGTTTCCGAGGCAGTATCACTAAGGAAGTAGATTGCCCAACCTTCCTTCCGAGGAGTGGCTAGTGGCTTTGAACCACGGCCTCTGGTTAGCAATGAAATGCCTTAAGCACCACACCACCGGAGCAGTGTAATAATGGGGGATTAAATGCATAATGATCATATTTTAATTACAAGAAATGTAAAATTATTTCTTAACACATCTTTTAAGGTCATATATGTTTATTTTATAAATTATAAATTGGGAAAAGTAGAAAAAAGATAATAGTGGTAGAAGTGGTAAAAGCTTCCTAAAAGTGTTAAGAAAGTTTGAAATTAAGATTCAGGAATCCCCTTTTTTACCAGATAGCATTACAGCCTTCTAGATTTTAATTTGCATATAAATTTATTGTTGCGGAGCATCATGCATTCCCCCAGACAGCAATTATTCAGGCAAATCTTTAATTAGATCAAGACAAAATAAATATTCATACACTAGTTTTGAATTATATGTATCTCCTTTTTCAATTTAAAAATAGCAAATTGCCATTATAGTATCAGTCCTATCATCTAATGGTTTTCAAAAGCCCAGCTTATCATTTTGTTTGACCAGCACCCTGCATAAATGAGAAAGGATTTCAGTATTTATTTGTTTCTTTGTTAAGATACATAGTGTTTATGTTCTAAGTTTGATAGAAGTGTTCTATAAGACTGTGTTTTTAATATTTTAAATGATGGTGCTTCAGTGATAAAACCAATTTCTTATCATGTTGAGAAATATTAGCAAGACAGAGTTATTTTAGGGCAAAATGATGCATTAGTCTTTTTTTAATTTTCCTCACTATTCATACAGCATATAAATATGAATTCATTATTGTGTTTCAAGTATGGAATACCCTAGAGGAGTTTCTGTTTGTTATAATGGCACATGTTATCTGGCCCTAATTACTAAAAGCATAAAATTGTGTTTGAAAATAGTTGATTTTCTGGTTGCTCAGACAACTCATGGTGATAACTTACAGAAATCTGCCAGAAGAAACTGGTCTAGTCAACTTTGATTTTAGGGAGTTTGTGAACTAGCCTTAGATATCTATCCTAAAAACTAAAACTTAAATTGGGTTATATTGCTGGCTCAATGAGCAAGCTGAGGTGTTTCCTTAATCGTGATTTGAACTTTTTCACAATAAGTCATTTTTCTTTCAAGACTGCCTGCATTAAATAGATCAAAAATGCAAAAATCCCACAAGTTAAAAGGGTTTTCTGTTTGTTTTTCGTTTTGTTGTCCTGGGCTAAGTTGAGACCTTATTGATAAAGGTTCAGACTCCTACGAAAATTTACATATAGGTTTCCCCTTCTTTCCCAAAATAGAGTGTTCCTATGAAGCATTTTGTAAGCTGAAATAGCATTAAGCAAAGAAGCTTTTCCATTAATTACCATTCATTTATACGAGAAACATTTTTGAGCTTCTCACACCCAAAAAATAACCTACCAAATCATACCAAACAACACGTAAAACCTGAAATAACGCTAACACATAGTGTTCACAGACTATAGTTCAAAGCTATGTAGGCTTGATGCTTAGATGCTAACTGTTGTTTTGGGGGAAGAAGTTTGGCAACTGCATTCTCACTCCCGGGGGGTGGTGCTGGCCCTTTAAGAGATCCCTGCAAAACAAATGCTGAAGTCTAGTTTCACATTTCACCATTTTTTGTAAAAGTGAAAATCCTCTTTAGATTTCTTCCAGGTAGCAAAAACAGAGACTGATGCAAGCCTTTCGTAAAAGTGAAATTGCATAAGGCAAACTTTCAGAAAGTGATGTATCCCTGTATTTGGCTATACTTTGGTTGGAATACCAGATGGATGATTCATCAGATTTTTTTCCTGAGGATGGATTTTAATAAAAGGGATAAAGGATCTAGAAGGAGGGATTTCAAAGAATGTGGATGTCTGGGGAGGGAAGGACTTAGAATTGGGGCTGAGTAGTAGGTTACTTGCAATACTATCCATATTCCACAATCTTGTGTATGTAAAGTTATTTTGTTTTGTTTTGTTTTTGGATTATCTGTTTTGTTAGATGGGAGTAATGCATACTCTGTTCCAAAATTCACTATTAGAACTTCAACCATCTACAATCCTAAATGAAGGGCATTGACAGAAGTTATTCTTTGCAGTACCACTGCCCAGTGTTTTTTACCTTCTAATCTGGAACCTTTGGTAGCATAATGCCTAAGGCACTTCACTGCTAACCAGAAGGCTGGCGGTTCAAATCCACCAGCCACTCCTCAGAAGGAAGGTTTGGCAATCCTACTTCCGTAGTGATACTGCCTCAGAAACCCAAGGAGGGGTCGCTATGAGTCGGGGCCGACTTGACGGCAAATAAAAACAACAACAACAACAATCTGGAACCCAATAAGTCATATATAATGCCAATTATTTATTTATTGTATGGGATATTTTGCAGTAGAATTAGTTTAAGAAATCATTGTAAAAGCACCTAAGTATGCGCTAATGTTATGATGTTTAGAGTTATGCTAATGATGGTGTGAAAAGAACAATCTTTAAAACTTATTGGAGAGATATATTGGCGTCAGGATTTAATTACAATTTAGCTCTATACTCAGATCAGATTATTTTTATGTTGAAAAGCACCATTTCACCATGCAAGGTCTCCACTGTCAACATTAGGTTTCATAACAAATGAACGTACTATAAATGATAATGTTGAACAAAGATTGGGTGATCTTATATCTTCTTTCATTCACTTTGTTCATTAAGCAAATGTTTATTGAATGCCCCTCTGTACTCTTCCCTACACTAGGTAATGGGGATGCAGAGATGAACAATAGAGTAAAGTTCATGCCTCATGAATCTTAAGGCCTTTTGGGGGAATGAAACAAGAAAACAAATAAACAAGATAATTATAAATCTTGATAAATGGAATGGAAGAAATAAATGAGGTGATGTGATAGAAAGTAATAGAGTAGTTGTTATTAGATGCTAGTAATAGAGTAGTGGTTAGTAGATGTTATTAGATGCCGTTGAGTCAGCTCCAACTCATAGCGACCCTGTGTATGATAGACTGAAACACTGAGTGATCCTGCATCATTCTCACAAGCCTTGCTATACTTGAGCCCATTGTGGCAGCCACTGTGTCAATCAATCTCATTGAGGTTCTTCCACCTTTTCGCTGACTCCTACTTTACCAAGCATGATATTCTTCCCCATTCTTCAGACAATATGACTAAAGTCTAAGAGATGAAGTCTGGCCATTCTTGCTTCTAAGAAGCATTCTGGCTGCAATTCTTCCAAAATAGATTTGTTCATTCTTATAGCAGTCCATGATACATTCAGTACTATTTGCCAACACAATTCAAATACATCAGTTCTTCTGCAGTCTTCCTTGTTCATTGTCCAGTTTTCACATGCATATGAGACTATTGAAAATACCGTGACTTGGGTCAGGCACACCTCAGTGTTCAAAGTGACATCTTTACTCTTTGTCTTTTGCAGCAGATTTGCCCAGTGTGATATATTGTTTGATTTCTTGACTGTTGCTTCTATGGGTGTTAACTGTAGATCCAAAGAAAATGAAATCCTTGACAACTCCAACAATTTCTCCATTCATCATGATGCTATTTATTGGCCCAGTTGTGAGGATTTTTTTTTTTCTTTATATTGATGTCTAATCCATACTGAAAGCTATAATCTTTGATCTTCATCAGTAACTGCTTCAAGCCATCTTCACTTTCAACAAACCATGCTGTGTCATCTGTGTATCACAGGTTGTTAATGAGTTTTCCTCCAATCCTGATGCCACTTTCTTCTTCATTAGTGCAGGATCTCGGAATACTTGCTCAACATACAGATTAAGTAAGTATGATGAAAGGATACAACCATGATGCACATCTTTCCTGATGTGAAACCAAGCAATATCTCCATGTTCTGTTTGAAAGAGAGCCTCAGTCTGTGTACAGGTTTCTCATGAGCACAATTAAGTGTTCTGGAACTCCTATTCTTCGCAGTGTCATCCATAATCTGTTATGATCCACACAGTTGAATGCTTTCGCATAGTCTATAAAACACATATAAACATAATTCTGTTATTCTTTGTTTTCAACCAAGATCCATCTGACATCTGCAATGATATCCCTCATTCTATGCCCTTTTCTAAATCCAGCTTGAATTTCTGGGAGCTCCCTGCTGCAGCCATTTTTGAGTTATCTTCAGCAAAATTTTACTTGTGTGTGATATCAATGATATTATTCGATAATTTCCACATTCTACTGGTCAGCTTTCTTTGGAATGGGCACATGTATGGGATCTCTTCCAGTTGGTGGGCCAGGTAGCTCTTTTCAAAATTTCACTTGTTCACTTAGTGTGAACAAGTGAGCACCTCCAGCCTACATTCATTTGTTAAAACCTCCTGATAGGTATTCTGTCAATTCCTGGACACTTGTTTCTTGCAAGTTCCTTCAATGCAACTTGGACTTCTTCCTTCAATATTGTTCAATATTAATCATATACTACCTCTTAAAATGAACATCAACCAATTCTTTTTGGTACAGTGACTCCTTGTATTCCTTCCACATTTTTTTTTTTTTTTGATGTTTCCTGCATTGTTCAATATTTTTCTCACAGAATCCTTTAATATTGCAACTCGAGGCTTGAATTTTTTTCTTGAGTTATTTCAGCTTGAGAAATGTTGAGGTCCAGCACTTCTCTGTAGCTTTGTCATACTGTGGTGGCTTGTGTATTGTTCTGGTGCTTCAAGCTATGACACCAGTGTTTCAAATACCAGCAGGCTCACCCATGGGGGACAGGTTTCAGCAGAGCTCCCAGAGTAAGACAGACTGGGAAGAAGGAGGGTGACATCTATTTCTCAAAAAATTGGCCACTACAACCTTATGGATAGCAGTGTAACATTGTCTGATATATTACTAGAAAATCTTTTATGAATAGCAGTGGAGCATTTTCTGACATAGTGCTGGAAGATGAGCGCCTCAGATTGGAAGGCACTCAAAATACAAATGGAGAAGTGCTACCTCCTCAAAGTAGAGTCAACTTTAATGACATAGATGCAATAAAGCTTCTGAGCTTTCATTTGCTCATGTGGCACAACTCAAAATGTGAAGCAACAGCTGAAAACAGTCATTAAAAATAAGAATGTAGCCTGTACCAATTATGAATCTAGGAAAATTGGAAGTTGTCAAAAATGAAATGGCACACATAAAGATCAATATTGTAGGCATTATTGAGCTGAAATGGACTGATACTGGCCATTTTGAATCAGAAAATCATATGGTCTGCTATGCTGGAAATGATAAATTGAAGGGGAATGATGTCACAGTGATTCTCAAAAAGAACATTTCAAGATTTTTCCTGAAGTACAATGCTGTCAGTGATAAGATAATATCCAAACAACTGCAAGGAAAATCAGTTAATACTACTATTATTACACACCAACCACTAAAGCCAAAAATGAAGAAATTGAAGATTTTTACCAACTTCTGCGGTCTGAAATTGACCAAACATGCGATCAAGATTTGTTGATAATTACTGATGATGAGAGTTAGAAATGAAGAAGAAGCATTGGTAGTTAGAAAAATATGACCTTGGTGAAAGAAATTACACCAGAAACTGCATGATAGAATTTTGCAAGATCAATGACTTACTCACTGAAAATATCTTATTTCAGCAACATAAAAAGCAACTATACACTTGGACCTTGCCAGATGAAATACACAAAAAGTAATGGTAGAGTTAGTTAAGTTGGTGAGTGTGGAAATCTGTCTTGGCCAATGGTGATGATTGGTGTGTTTTGAGGATATAAGAAGTCCAGGTGACTGGTGCATTCTGTGCAATAGGGTGAGTGTTAGAGGATGCTGTCAGAAAGTTAGGCAAGGCCCAAATCTAAAAGGCCTTGTAGGTAAATATAAAGATTTTATTACAGAAACAGTGGGATGTCAGTGATCATTTTTTAAGCATGGAAGCAATATGTTTCAATTGGTCTTTTTAAAAGATTTCTTTGACTGTCTGTCCCTGGAGAATGAATTATAGGGGTTTACAGGTATAAGTGGGAGCTCAGCAAGGCTATTGGAATGTATATAGATGAGTGTGATAGTTGAAGATGTGTCAACTTGGCTGCACTCCAGTTGTGAGTGGTGGTTCCCATGATGGATCACATGACTG
>NW_006921772.1:5048495-5078697 GCF_000298275.1 Orycteropus afer afer
TAAATACTGGAGGGAAACTATATGAAGGAGGGAGTATCAGGTTGGGAATTAAAGATTAAAGTTCATATTATACATCTAGGAACTCTGGTGGCATAGTGGATAAGGCGTTTGGTTGCTAACCAGAAGGTCAGTTGTTCAAACCCCTGAGTAGCTCTTTGAGAGGAACATGAGGCAATCTAGTTCCCTAAAGATTTACAGTCTTGGGAAACCCTGTGAGGGGTTGCTATGTGTCAGAATTGACTAGATGGAAGTGGGTTACACATCTATTTGGAGATGTCAGGTACAAAGCTGAAATAAGTCTGAAACTTAGAGAAGTGACCAAAGTTGGAAATAACATAAATAATATAAATATAAATGTTGGAAATACATATGCAGAAATATATAAAACTTCTAAGCTATATATAGGTGATATTTAAAGGTCCAGGATAGATGAGTTTAAAGAAACTGTGTAGACTGAACTAAAACTGAAAGTTTCACAACTGATTACAAGAAGTCCTTGTATTACAAATGAGAATCATTCCTAACTGTGTCTTTAATTTAAATTTGTAGGTAAGTAAGAATAGGAACATACGATTCTTATGGGGATAGAACCCACCAGGCACTCCACAGGAGAAAGATGGGGCAGTCCGCTTCTATAAAGATTTATAGCCTTCGAAACACTATGGGACAGTTTTTCTCTATCCTATAAGGTTGCTATAAGTCAGAATGGACATGATGGCACTGGGTTTTGGGGTTTTTAGTGCAAAAAAAGCCTTGAAGCCTTTTCAATGACTTAAAAGCTGCATGTGCAGCAAGTGAAGGTTGTTGTAGTGAAGAATCTGTTGTGATTAGGGATTAGTTCAATCGTTTGAAAGTGAAGGCAAATTTATATAACATTAAAAGAGCAAATACGAGTTTTACATAAGCCAGATGTTCTTAACCCACAGGCTTCCTGTATAAAATACCTTCATCATTTGAAGGTCATTGTGGTACTTAAGGCTATGTGTCAACTTATCTGGGCCTGGGGTGAGTAGCTGTGCAGCTGGAGGTAGTTATTCCCCATGCAGAGAATGGTAATCAACTCCATGGTGAAATCTCCTATAAGCCTTTGGGATATGGTCTGTTTCCAGTATATAAGAAGACACTTTGAGAAAGGTCTCTACATTTTGACACATCTGGATCTTGCACTTGGCTGAGTATTCATCTCAGTGGTCTGCCATGTTGTCTGATGATCTTGGGACTGTTAACGGACTTGAATTAGTAGCCTGCTGTATTGCTTGATAATTTTGGGACTGTGCCATTTTACTTTTTGATCTTGGGTTTGCAAGCCCCAGCAGCCAGCAGCTGTATGAGTTAAGAGAAACCTCTGGCTCCAGTGACCTGGGAGCAAGAGCTGAGCTAAAGCCCAAGGTTAAGGGGCCTTCACTCAGCTTCTACAGCTGGCACTTTGAACTTGGACTTCTAGTCTTCTAAACTATAAGAGAATGAATCTCTGTTTGTTAAAACCATCCGTTTGTGGTATTTTCTGTTAGAGCAGCACTAGAGAATCACAAGAGTCACGTAAAGGAGAAAGAATAAAGAAATAAGGCCAAGCAATCACCAGGAAAGTAGGATAAAAATCATCAGAGTGTGGTATCATAGAAACCAAACGAAGAGAGTGTTTCAAGAAGAGGGGAGGTGACTGAAAAGTCAACAGTGGCTGAAAAATAAGGATAGAGACATAGTCATTGAATTTGCCAACATGGGTCTTTGAAGCTGACCTTAATGAGAAGTTCAGAAGTGTGGGATGGACACCAGTTGGAGTGTACTGAAGGGTGATTAGTAGGAGGAAAAGAGGAGAGATTTGAGTTAAACCTATTAAAGTCTTTTATCTACAGTGAGGAGAAGAAAAAAATGTTGCTGAAAAGAATGTGGGATTGAAGGAGATAAATACGTTCTGAAGATGAAAATGCTTATCTATGTTTTTACATATTAATTAAAGTGACATAACAGAAAGAAAAAATTCATGATACAATGCAAAGATAATGTCTTGCAAGAGCAAAATCCTAGAGAAGGAAAGGAAAGATAGGTCTCAGAGCATACATGCAGAGACTGGCTTTTTATAAATGAAAGAACTCCTCATCCATTGGGACAGGAGGGAAGGCAAAGAGCAGATATACAGACTCAGGCTAATTTATAGATTCCATATTAGGAAGATGAGGAAATCCTCATCTAACAGCTTTTGCTTTCTCAAGAAGGTAGAAGGTATAATCTAAGTTAAGGATGGTTTAGAGGAGAAAAAATTTGTTAAATAATCATTTTGGAAAGTGGAAAATTGAATTTATTAGGAAACATAATAGAATTTCCTGGCAATTTTGAGTGCCACATTATGTTTATTGTTGTGAATCAAACGTGGAACTAGTCAGCACATTGTGTGATTTCTCCTAGCAACATTAGATGCTCAGATACAGATGCAGATAATGTAAGAAATCTGCATTGAAATCAGGTCAGAATTTTTCTAGAGAGTGACAAGGAGTTGGAAATATTTTTAAAATGGTTACTGTAGTGATGGACCATGAAATTAAAGCCATGTAAGGAAATGAAATGAAGATAAGAGTACAGTGGAAGGGAGGGGTCTGGTAAAGTCACTATGAGGTAGTAGACTTTTTGAATGTGAGACTTCAGTAAATGTAAGGGATGGGTTGCAGTCAGAGCCAGATGCTGATAAACAAGTTTAAGTCAGTGTGATATTTCCAGGTGAAGATTTGGACTAGGATATTATTATGTGAGTAGGAAGCTTTGCTGGGGAACAGGAAAAGTTGTTGGGGATGATGAAGTCAATGAATTAATATATTTGAGTATTTAATGAATTATTCAAAGGATGTTGATTTCACCCAGAAAGATGACACAAATTATAGTGGTAAAGACACTGATGTCTTTAATAAAGGACTAGAGTTTGACAAATGACAGAAGTTTGGTGGATGGCATATTTAGGTGACATGGCTAGTTGGGATATTTGATGGGACTGAATGAATTATAAATAGTAAAAGTAGGTCAAGAGCATCCATCTCCATCTCATGGTCTTGAGGAATATAGACTATTTTATATATATATATATGTATGTATATCACTGGTGAGAGTTGGTAGGGAAACAGTGTGCTCAGGAGACATTTAAATTTGTTGGGTTGGGGCAAGGTGAAGGAAATATTTAAAGTAGCAGTTGAGAGTAGAGAAAATTTTTGTGGTCATAGGCATAAAGTTTTAGAGGGCACAATCAAAGTGTTTTAAAAGGAAGGAAAGGAGTGAAGGATTAGAAATTATGCAAGAATGCAATATGGGGATTAAAGTCTGTAAGTGATATGTTCTGGAAGGTTTGGCTTTTGGTAATGGCCAGGGATGTGGGGCTCAATATCAATCCTAAGAATATCAGTGTGGAAAGAAGTAATTCTGTCTGTGTGCCTGCAAATGTATCTGATGTAGAAGATTTGGTGTTCTCTGTAGGAGTATATACTGATGCTATCTATGATCCTGGAACTACTGCTGCTAGCTAAAATACTGACACTTTCTGCCTTCCTCCTTTAATTTGCCTGAGTCTGGGTGCTCAGGTGGCATAGTGCCTAGGCATTTGACTGCTACCCAGAAAGCTGGCAGTTCAAATCCACCAGCCACTCCTCGGAAGGAAGATTGGGCAGTCTGTTTCCGTAGTGATACTACCTTGGAAACCCAAGGAGGGGTCACTATGAGTCAGATCTGATTCAATGGCAGTGAGGTTTTTTTTTGGGGGGGGCGGTTCTACTAAATCTGGTGAATCTTCTGAGACAGAAAATGTTTCACCACTATGGCAGCAAATATGTACACACTGCGCATGGTCAGAGTGGTTAAAGCCTCTCAGCCCTGTCCAAGTTATGCCTCAAACCTGATTGGCATGGTAAGTTTCCTGTGCTCAATGTCTGGGCTCTTACATATCATGTCTCATTTATTGTGTCTTCAGTCTACTTTTCTACTCATTTTGTAAACAACAGTCTCCATTCTACTAAAATTCAAGTAAGGCCTGTTAAGCAGAGAACAACTGTTTTAACTCATGTTATTATATACACATTTTTAAAACTATTTTGTTGTTAGGTGCTGATGAGTTGGCTCCAACTCATAGTGACAACATATGTACAACAGAATAGAATACTGCCTGGTCTTGTGCCAGCCTCACAATTCTTGCTATTAAAGGAAAAAAGCCCTAGCTGACAGAGGCCACTTTACTTTATTAATATCATATTATATATAAGTAGAAATGGTGCTGTGCTTGGAACTTAGATTTCATACATCCTGATGTTTCTAACCACCAATTGTCTGTCAGTTTGTCACACTGTGGTAGCTTCTGTGTTGCTGTGATGCTGGAATCTATGCCATTAGTATTTGAAATGCCAACAGGGTCACCCATGGTGGATAGGTTTCAGTGGAGCTTCCAGAGTAAGACAGACTGGGAAGAAGGACCTGGCTATCTACATCTGAAAGAATTGGCTGGTGAAAATCTTATGAATAGCAGTAGAACTTTGTCTGATATAATACCAGAAGCTGAGTCCCTAAAGTTGGAAGACGTTCAAAATACGACTAGGGCAGAGCTGCCTCCAAAAAGTAGAGTTGATCTCAATGACTTGGATGGAATAAAGTTTTCAGGACCTTCATTTACTGATGGTGCATGACTCAAAATAAGAAACAACTGTTGGAAATGTCAACTAATAATTGGAATGTGGAATATTTAACAATGTGGAATAACACAGTATGGATCTAGGTAATTTGGAATCTGTCAGAAATGAAATGGAATGCATAAAGTTTGAGATCCTATGCATTAGTGAGCTGAAATGGACTGGTATTGGTCATTTTTAATTAGACAGTCCTATGATATACTATGCAAGGAATGACAAATTGGAGAGAATTAGTGTCACATCATCTAAAAGAACATTTCAAGGTCAACCTGCAGTACATGCTGTCAATGATAGAATAGTATCTATACCCATACAAGGAAGATCAATTAATAAGACTTATACAAATATATGCACCAACCACTGATGTCAAAGATGAAGAAAGTGAAGATTTTTAGCATATTCTGCAAAATGAAATTGATCAAATATGCAGTCAAGATGCACTAAATACTGATTGAAACAAACAAAAAAAAAAACTTGGAAACAAAGAAGAGATGGTAACTGGAAAATATGTCCTGAGTGACTGAAACAATTCTGGAGATTGCATGATGGAATTTTGCAAGATCAACTACAAATTCATTGCAAATACTTTTTTTAAGGACAACTAACTATACATGTGGACTTCACCAGATGGAACACAGAAAATTCAAATAGATTCTATGGAAAAAGAAGATGGAGAAGCTCAATATCATCAGTCAAAACCAGAGCAGGAGCTGACTGCAAAACACACAATCAGTTTGCTCATATACAAGTTCAAGTTGAATCTGAAGAAAATTAAAACAAGTCCACAAGAGCCAAAATATGACCTTGAGTGTATCTTTCCTGAATTTAGAGACCATCTGAAGGATAGATTTGACACATTGGACACTAATGACAGTAGACCAGACTAGTTGTGGGATGATATCAAGGAAATCATACACAAAGAGAGCTAAAGATCATTAAAAAGGCATGAAAGAAAAGACAAAAATGGACATCAGAAGAGTCTCTGAAACTTCTTCTTAAACGTAGAATAACTAAAATGAATGATAGAAATGATGAAGTAAAAGAGCTGAACAGAAGACTTCAAAGGACAGGTCAAACAAAGTAAAGTAGTATAATAAAATGTAAGACTTGGAGTTAGAAAACCAAAAGGGAGGGAAGAACACATTATCATTTCTTAAGATCAAAGATTTGAAGAAAAAATACAAGCCTTTGAATTTTAACACTGAAAGATTCTATGGGCAAAATCTGTATGGTGAGAAAATAATCCCAGAAGCTGGACTATATGAAGACGAATGCAACTTCAGGATTAGAGGTGTTGTTGTTAGATGCCATCAAGTCAGCTTCAACTCATAACAATCCTGTGAACAACAGAATGAAACACTGCGAGGTCCTGTGCCATCCTCAGAGTACTTGCTGTGTTTGAGCCCATTACTGCAGCCATTGTGTCAATCTATATCCTTGTGGCTCTTCCCCTTTTCCACTGACCTTCTATTTTACCAAGCATGATATCCTTCTCAGGAGAATGGTCACTTCTGACAACATGACTGAAGTAAGTGAGATGAGGTCTGGCCATTCTTAGTTCCAAGGAGGATTCTGGCTGCACTTCTTCGAGGACAGATTTGTTCGTTCTTCTGGCAGTGCATAGTATTTTCAGTATTCTTTGCCAACACCACATTCAAAGCATTAACTCTTTTTTTAGTCTTCCTTATTCATTGTCTAGCTTTCCCATGCATATGAGCCAATTGAAAATTCTTGTGTTAGGAACAACTTAGTCTTCAAAGTGAGATCTTTACTTCTTAACACTTTAAAGAGGTTTTTGTAGCAGATTTACCCAGTGCAATACGATGTCTGATTTCTTGACTGCTGTTTCTAAGTGTGTTGATTGTGGATCCAAGTAAAACTAAATCCCTGACAACTTCAATTTTCTCTCCGTTTATTATGATACTGCTTATTGGTCCAGTTGTGAAGATTTTTATTTTGTTTATGTTGAGGTGCAATCTGTACTTTAATCTTTGATCTTCATCAGTAAGGGCTTCAAGTCATCTTTACTTTCAGCCAGAAAGGTTGTGTCATCTGCACATGGAAGATTGCTAATAAGTCTTTCTCCAGTCTTGATGTTTCATTCTTCTTCATATGGTGCAGCTTCTCGGATTATTTGCTCAACATACAGGATTGGGGGTAGGCTCATTTAAAACCTGTGATAATCAGATAACACAACCTTGGTTGCTGAAAGCAAAGACTTACAAATGAAAATCAAAGAATACAGCTTTCAGTATTGATTACAGCTCAGTATAAAGAAAACAAAAATTTGCACAACTCTACCAATAAGCAACATCACAATAAATGGAGAAAACATTGAAGTTAAGGATTTCATTTTACTTGGATTCACAATCAATGCCCATGTAAGCAGCAGTCAAGAAATCAAATGACATATGGTATTGGGCAAACCTGTTGCAAAAGACCTCTTTAAAGTGTGAGAGGACAAAGATGTCACTTTGAAGACTAAAGTGTGCCTGACCTAAACCATGGTATTTTCAGTCACCTTATATGCATGTGAAAGCCAAACAATGAATAAAGAAGAGCAAAGAAGAATTAATGTATTTGAATTATGGTGTTGATGAAAAAATCGAATATAATAAGGACTGCCAGAAAAATGAACAAATCTGTCATTTGTCAGGAATTTAGTTTTACTTGCATCCAAAATCAACCCCCATGGACACAGCTGTACAGCTGGAATTCTCCTTAGAAGCAAGGAAGGTAAGACTTTTCATCTCTCATACTTTGGTCATGTTATAAGGAGAGACCCATCCCTGCAAAAAGATTTTATGCTTGGTAAAGTAGATGGTCTGTGATAAAGTGGGAGACCTTAAAAAAAATGGATTTACACAGTGGCTGCAATAACGGGTTCAGATGATTGTAAGGATGGAGTAGGGCCAGGCAGTATTTCATTCTGTTTTACATATATTTGCTGTTAGTCAGAACAGACTTGATGGTTCCTAACAAGGGGCAAAATATTTAATGACCCGGGAAGTAGCAAATGTAGAAGGAAAGAATAGGCAGTCACTGTACCACCCCCCCCCCAATTGGTTGACATTCAGCCATTTTAGGAATAAGCAGATGATCAAAAACTGATGGTACTGAAGGAAGAAGTCCAAGCTACACTGAAAATATTGATCCACCCCCCCCCAAAAAAAATCACTCCAGGAATAGAGAGGATACTAATTGAGATATTTCAACAAACAGATGCCATATTGAAAGCACTAACTCATCTATGCCAAGAAATTTGGAAGATAGCTACTTCATCAACTGACTGGAAGAGATCCATCTTTGTGCCCATTGCAAAGAATGGTGATTCAACAAAAGCAGAAATTATTGAACTATATCTATAATATCACACATATGTAAAATTTTGGTGATAAGAATTAAAAATCTTTGAAGCTGTATATCGACAGGTACCTGACAGAAATTCAAGCTCAATTCAACAGAGGATGTGGATGAAGAGAGATCATTGCTGATGCTAGATGGTTCTTAGCTGAAAGCAGAGAATACCAGAAAGGTGTTTACCACCATTTCATTGACTATGTAAAGACATTTGACTGTGTGGATCATTACCAATTATGGATAATATTGCAAAGAACAGGAATGCCAGAACACTTAACAGTGCTCATGCTAATGCTATAATTAGACTAATAGACAATCTGTCAAATAGAACAGGGGGATATTGTATAGTTTCACATTTGGAAAAGTGTGTGTCAGAGTTGTATCCTTTCACCATATTTATTAATTCTGTATGCTGAGCAGATAATCTGAGAAGTTGGACTATATAAAGAAGAAAGCAGCATCAGGATTGGAACAAGAGTCATTAACAATCTTTGATATGCAGATGACACAAATTTATTTGCCAAAGACTAAGAGAATTGAAAGCACTTTGTGATAAAGATCAAAAACTACAGTCTTCATTATGGATTACACCTCAACATAAAGAAAACAAAAATCCTAACAATTGGTCCAATAAGCAATATATAAACAATGAAAATATTGAAGTAGTCAGGGATTTCGCTTTACTTGGATCCAAAACCAACCCCCATGGAAACAGCAGTCAAGAAATCAAATGGCCTATTGCATTGTGCAAATCTGTTACGAAAGATCTCTTTATATCTTTAAAAAGCTAAGATGCAACTTTTAGGACTAAGGTGCAAATGACTTAAGCAATGGTATTTTCAGTCTCCTCATATATATTGTGAAAGCTGGCTAATTATTAAGGAAATCCAAAGAACAATTGATGTCTTTCACTTATGGAACTGGTGAAGAATATCGAATATACCATGGACTGTCAGAAGAATAAATAAATCTGTCTTGTAATAGGGAGCTCTGGTGACTTAGTGCCTAAGGCATTTGACTGCTAACTAGCAGGCTGGTGGTTCAAACTCACCAGCCACTCCTCAGAAGGAAGATTGGGAGATCTGCTTCCCTAGTGATATCACCTTGGAAACCCAAGGAGGGGTTGCTATGAGTCGGGTCCGACTCGACAGCACGTAACAATAAAAGGTATAGATTGAAGTTTGAAGAGAAGCTGAAAGGGATGTGGCGTGAAAAAAACAACTGGGTAGTTAGTAAGAAGCCTCAAAATGTGACGATTTTCACCATAACTTGGAACATGGTATTGGGGCAGACCTCTCAAATGAATGTCTATGTATTCATCAATAAATAATTTTCACTGAGATCTCTGTATGTAGTCAGATTTTCATTTTCAAGCTTATTATTAAGAATGTGTATCTAGGAAATGAAATTTTTTGTGACCTTCTAACTCACAGCAATTTAATTTTAAATAACTTCAATGCATTCAATTATTTTTGGAAGATACTGGCTTTTAATCAATGATTGATTGTTAATTAAAATATTTAAAACATGGTATCATTCATCCCCAGTTGCAGTGTGTTTCATTATTCCTATTTTTTTTGTAAACAGAAGCAAAATAAATTGGTCAAATTAAGAGTATATTTAAGAAGTTACAAAATCTGGTGCTGTGAAATGTAAAAACCTTGGGGTAATAAAAAGTTTCAAAAATGAATTTTTTTCAGCTTTGCCTTTAACCAGTGTAAACTGTGTTGATATTCAAGAAAGCATTGAAATGACTTTAGCTCACCTTACATTTTATGGGAATTTCTCCCTTAAGATTTTAACTGCTTTTAGGAATACTAAATATTTATTTTTCACCCACTGTGTATAAAGTACCATATGAGTTATGTGTGATATAAAGATAAATGAGAGAGAGGTCTCCATCCACAAGGATTTTACAGTTACAAGTTAAATACTAAATTATAGAAAATTATTATTTTTCAAGAAATTTAAGTTAAGTATTCCACTGGCCACTAGAGACCATTGTTGTTGTTAGGGTTAGGTGTTGTCAAGTCAGCTCTGACTCATAGTGACCCAGTGTACAACAGAATGAAACACTGGCCGGTTGTGCACCATCCTCATAATCCTTGCTATACTTGAGCCCATCGTTGCAGCCACTGTGTCAATTCATCTCATTGAGTGTCTTCCCCATTTTCGCTGACCTTACACTTTACCAAGCATGATATCGTTCTCCAGGGAATGGTCCTTTCTGACAACATGACCAAAGTGAGTGAGATGGAGTGTGGCTATTCTTGTTTCCAAGGAGCATTCTGGCTGCACTTCTTCCAGATTTCTTTGTTCTTCAGGCAGTCCTTGGTACTTTTAATGTTCTTTACCAACTGCAACTCAAAAACATCAACTCTCCTTCTTCCATATTCATTGTCCAGCTTTCAAATTCATATGAGGTGATTCAAAATACCACAGCTTGGATCAGAGGCATATTAGTCTCCCTAACATTTTAAAGAGTTCTTTTGCAGCATAATTGCCCAGTGCAGTATAATGTCTTATTTCTTGACTAATTCTTCCATGGGTGTTGAATGCAGATCCAAATAAAATGAAATCCATGACAACTTCCAACTTTTCTCCACTTATCATGATGTTGCTTTTGGGTCCAGTTGTGACAATTTTTGTTTTCTGTATGTTGAGGTTTAATCCACACTGCACACTGTAGTCTTTTAGTCTTCATCAGTAAGTGCTGCAAGTCGTCTTCACTTTCAGCAAGCAAGGTTGTACCATTTGCATATTGCAGATTGTTAATGAGTCTTTTTCCAATCCTGATTCTGTGTTCATCTTCATGTAGTCCACCTTCTTGGATTAGTTTTACTCGCCATACACATCAAATAAGTATGGTGGAAGGATACAACCCTGAGGCATACTCTTCCTGATTTTAAACTGTGCAGTTTCTTGTTCTCTTTGAATGACAGCCACCTGGTCTATGTACAGGTTCCTCATGAGCACAATTCAATGTGCTGGAATTCCTGTACTTCTCAATATTATCTATAATTTGTTATGATCCACACAATCTAATACTTTTTCAAAGTCAATAAAACACAAGTAAACATCTTTCTGGTATTCTTTGCTTTCAGCCAAGATCCATCTGACATCAGCAATGATATCCCTCATTCTACATCCTCTTCTGAATCTTGTCTTTCTGGAAGTTCCCTGTCAATATACCGCTGCAACTCTTTTTGAATAATCTTCAGCAAAATTTTACTTATGTGTGATATTAATGATACTTTTCAGTAATAGCCACATTCTGTTGGATCACCTTTATTTGGAATGGGCACATATATGGATCTCCTTCAATCAATTGGCCAGGTAGCTGTCTTCCAAATTTATTGGCATAGTGATAAGTGCCTCTAGGGTACATTCATTTACACAAACATCTTAATGTATATTCTGTCAGTTCCTGGAGCCTTGTTTTTCAACAATTCCTTCAGTGCAGTTTCAACTTCTTCTTTCAGTACCACGGGTTCTTGATCATCTGCCACCTTCTGAAATAGTTGAACATAGACTAAATCTTTTTTATACAGTAACTCTGTGTATTCCTTCCATCTTCTTTTGATGCTTCCTGTATCATTCAATATTTTGCCCATAGAATCATTCAGTATTGCAACTTGAGGCTTGCATTTTATTTTCTTCTCTTCATTCAGCTTGGAAAATGCCACGTGCATTCTTTCTCTTTTATTTTCTAACTCCAGGTCTTTGTACATTTCATTATAGTAATTGACTTTGTCTTCTTGAGCTGCTCTTTGAAATCTTCTGTTTAGCTCTTTTATCTTGTCATTTCTTCCATTTGCTTTAGCCACTCTCCACTCAAGAGCAAGTTTCAGAGTCTCTTCTGACATCCATTTTGGTCTTTTCTTCCTTTCCTGTCTTTTTAATGACCTTATGCTTCCTTCATGGATGATGTTCTTGATGTCATCCCACAGTTCATCTGTTTTTTAGTCATTGGTATTCAATGTGCCAAATGTATTCTTCAGATGTTCTCTAAATTCAAGTGGGATATAATCAAGGTCATATTTTTGCTCTCATAAACTCGTTTTAATTTTCTTCAGCTTTAACTTGAACTTGCATATGAGCAATTGATGTTCTTTTGCACAGTCAGCTTCTGGCCTTGTTTTGGCTGAAGATATTGAGCTTCTCTATCTCCTCTTTCCACATATGTAGTCGATTTAATTTCTGTGGATTCCATCTGGTAGGCCAACATGTAGAGCCACCATTTATGTTGTTGAAGAAAGATATTTGTAATGAATAAGTAATTGGTCTTGCAAAATTCTGACATGCAATCTATAGCCCCATTTCTATCACTAAGGCCGTATTTTCCAACTTCCGGTGATACTTCATAACAGAAACCATTATGCCCCCCCCCCTTTTTTTTGTCATCTAGATCTTTCCTGGACCAGATCCTATCTGTACATAAGAGGGAAATTTCTGTTGGGTGCAATTTGTAAACTGAGGTGTTAAAGTTCAAAGAAGACATACTTTTGACATAATACATTCTAAAAAGCCTCAATAACAACACAGTGAGCCATTACTAATGCCTAAAGCAATAATATCTTACTACATTTGCATGATAACTTGGCTAAACCAAACTCATTGCCATCGGGTCAGTTATGACTCACAGCAACCCCACTGGGTTTCCAAGGTTGTAAATCTTTACAGAAGCAGAATGTCTCATCTTTCTTTCATAGAGTGGCTAGTGGGTTCAAACTACTGACCTTTCCATTAGCAGGTAAAATGCCTTAACCACTACACCACCAAAGCATCTTATTTGGATGGCTGTTGTTGTTGTTGTGATTAGGTGCCATCAAGTCATCTTCGAATCATAGCAACCCTATGCACAGCAGAATGAAACATCACTCCATCCAGTGCCCACTCCACAATTCCTGTTATACTTGAGCCCATCACCACAGCCACTGTGTCAGTCCATCTTGTTAAGGGCTTTCCCCTCTTTCATCGACCCTTCACCTTACCAAGAATGACATCCTTCCCCAGGGAATGGTCCTTTCTGATAAAATGACCAAAGTAGGTGAGATGAAGTCTGGCCATTCTCACTTCCAAGGAGCATTCCAGCTACACTTCCTCCAGGACAGATTTGTTAGTTCTTTTAGCAGTCCATGGTACTTTCAGCATTCTTTTCCAGCACCACATCTCAAAAGCATCAATTCTTCTTTGGTCTTCCTTATTCATTGTCCAGCCTTCACATGCATATGAGATGATTGAAAATATCATGGCTTGTGTCAGACGCACTCTAATACTCGAGGAGACATCTTTGCTTCTCAGCACTTGAAAAAGGTATTTTGCAGCCAACTTGCCCAGTGCTATACGTCACCTTATGTCCTGACTGCTGCTTCCATTGGCACTGATTGTAGAACCAAGCAATGTGAAGTCTTTAGCAACTTCAGTCTTTTCTCCATGTATCGTGATGCTGCTTATAAGTCCAGTTGTGAGGACTTTTGTTCTCTTTATACTGAGATGTAGTCCATACTGCAGACTGTATTCTTCAATCTTCAATCTTTTTAGATGGTACAAGCCAGGAAATAAATGTCAGTATTTTACATTCTCATCACTCTTTTTTTTTTTTTTTTTGTAATTATATTTCTAATGCAAAGGGTACTTTTTTCATTTCAGTTTTTAATATAACTTTTCACTTTTTCTAGGAGGTTGGTGGTTCAAACCCACCAGCTGCTCCGGGAGGAAGATGAGGTAATATATTTCCATAAAAGTTTACAGCCCTGGAAACCCAGTGGGTGTCACTATGAGTTGAAATCAACTAGATGGCAATGGGCTTGATTTCATTTCACTATGTTTAGTTACTGAACAGAATATATTGTCTCTTTTTGTAATGTGCAAATCTCAAGTATGCCTATTCTTTTTCTTTCTTTTTAAAATAAAAAAGAAAGTATTGTCTATTCTTATTTCTTTTGCAAATGTATGACTTTTAAAAAGATAGGGGCAGAGAAAAAAATTAAGAAAAAGAAGGAGGAAAAGAGAAAATGTGAAAAAAAATGAAAAAGAAAGAGGAGAAAAGAAAAAGTGAATAAATTACACAGAACAGAGGATGAATTTAGTATACAGTTCCAAAGATAGGACCTTCTGGGGTTTATTTTTCTTCTCCTTTTGGATCTTAGGTCTTATGCTTAGTTTATGATATGCTCTCATTATTGGTCCATGAAGAGCCTTGTTTTATTTATGTAGCTAATTGTTTTTAATATTTTAATAAGTACCTACTAACTTCCCTCATCTAAAGCAAAAACAAAATGAACTTATTGCCGTCGAGTTGATCCCGACTCGTAGTGACCCCTACTTGGGTTTCCAAGGCAGTATCTCTATGGAAGTAGATTGCTCAGTCTTCCTTCTGAGGACTGGCTGGTGAGTTTGAACCGCCAGCCTTCTAGTTAGCAGCCAAATGCCTTAGGCACTACACTACCAGAGCTCTCATTAAAGCAAAAAGTAGATTTTTAAAAAATATATAAAATGGAATATTTAGCTATTTGATTTCCTTGATGCATATTTCTATGTTTCTGTATTTTCTTGTCTTTATTCCATCTTATCATTTGAAACTATTATTTGCAGTGTGTCCTTGAAAAATAATAACTCTGTGTGTCATTTTTTTCCGCTGATGCAGCACTTTATTTTAGTGTCCTCAAATCTTTAGAGCACAACTTGAGGCATCAGGACAGGACCATGTCTCAGCAGGTCTCTAAATGTGCACCTGTGTTCAATTAGAGAAAAATTCACGTCCAAATCTGGGCAAATTACTCTGACACATTTCTCTCTCTCTCTTTTTTTTTTCTTTCTTCTCTCCCTCCTTTTTTTCCCCTTCTTCCCTGTTCTTACTACTTTCCTTTTTTCAAAGTTCTCTTTCCCCAGTTCTCTTCTAAAGTGTCAATGAGGTAGCATGGAGTGAGGATGGATATTAAGGTTTGGATTGTGAAAAAAACAAAAGCAAAACCAAAACATTTTCACCTTAGTATTTCCTCTTTCCAGGTGCAGGAAAATGGGTGGATTACAGGCTATATAATTAACAACATTTATAATCTGAACCTAAGCCATACGTTTTATTAGTATGTCTCCAAACTCTGACTTTAGAAGTTGCAAAGTCTCTAAATAAAATATAAAATATGACATTTATGTGACCAGAGTTGAAGATTTTGGTTTTTCGTGATTGGAAAGAGAGTATCACATCAAGAAGATTTTATTATTATTTCCTTCATTGACCTAGTGCAGCTTCTCTTTATATTAGTTGGGAACATGCTTATGTAATACAGTGTTTCTCTTATGAAAGAAAATAATTTGTTAAAGCTGTGTCCTCTTACATTTTGCTTACAGACAGCTGGCACATGCAATGAGAAAGAACAAAAAATCATTCTCAGATGTTCCCTTACATATTATCCAAAGGCAAAGGCCACCTTGTACCACATCATCAAAATTAGGGATGCTGACTACACTTCTGGGAAAAAACTTTAAAGATGTTTTATTTGACATTGAATCTTTTTTTATTAAAAAAAAAAAAAATGGAAAGAGAGGCTATGCTTTCATAGTAGTACTCTAGTAACAGGATTAATTTGCTTAACTGATAAAGTATAAACTTTTCCACTAGGATAGCCTTTGTAAACATTATGGCAAAATGCTATTTGATATACTCATTAATTAGGGCATAATTGGGTGGTTCTCTTTCAGAGTCAGCAATCAATCAATGATAAACCTTTCTGACATGTCTTCCCATGTCCTTGACTGAGATTGTTGACAAATGTGCCTCTTTCTTAGCAGTCCACAGATGGGAGGAAATAAAGCTCTTTTACTTCCTAAGGTCTCGGAAGGAAGGTTGGGCAATCCTACTTCCGTAGTGATAATGCCTCGGAAACCCAAGGAGGGGTCACTATGAGTCGGAGCCGACTCGACGGCACATAACAACAACTTCCTAAGGTTAGCACAGTGGGGGAAGAACCTAGTCGTCATTTTGCTTTCTTGGTAAGATGCCAATATTTCTCTGCAGTTTGTATTTATTGAATGCCTTTTCAGGTATTGTAAGGTAGAACCTTATGTCATAAGGCTGGGTATTTTGGAGAAGGTTATATTAAACTTAGGAGCTCTTATGGCATAGTGCATTTGACTGTTCAAACCCAGAAGCCACTCCTCAGAAGAAAGATTGGGCAATCTATTTCTGTAGAGATACTGCCTTGGAAACCCAAGGAAGGGTCACTATGAGTCAAATTGACTTGATAGCAGTGAGTCTGGTGTTTTTTTTTAACTTAGTAAAAAATAAATAATTTATTTTTTCTTCCTTTTAAAGACTCCTCAGAGAATCTTTTATGTGTATGATTTGTAGGCTTTGTCTTCTTATTTTAACACTAAGAACCACAAGTATTACTACCAGTCCAACTGGTACTGTAGTTTAGTGACTGTTTAGATGAGTACACATGGAAAAACAACAGGATTATATTTAAGTGCTGAACTTTTGACTAGTATATTCCCAGTCAGTGTTATAACAGTGCTTGTAATTTGGTGTAAAATATCCTGCACTGTTGTTGTTGTTGTTATGTTCTGTCGAGTCAGATCCAACTCCTAGTTACTCTACAAATCAATGAGACACTGCCTATTCCTGCACCATCCTCACAGTTGTTGCTATAATTGAGACCATCATTGTACCTACTGTACCAATCTATGTTGGTGAGGGTCTTTCTCTTTGCTATTGACCATCTACTTTACCAAATATTTTTGTTTTTGTTTTATATCCTTCTCCAGGGAATGGTTCCTCCCAGAGCATAACCAAAGTACAATAGACACAGTCTGGCCATTCTCACTTTAAAGGAGCATTCTGACTGTATTTCTTCCAAGACAGATTTGTTTGTTCTTCTGGCAAACCATGGTATATTCAATATTTTTTGTAAACACCATAATTCAAATGGATCAATCCTTCTGTGATCTTCATTTCTCATTGTCTCACTTTCACATGCAGATGAGGTTACTGAAAATACTGGCTTGGGTCAGGTGCACTTTAATTTTCAAAGTGACATCTTTGCTCTTCAATACTTTAAAGAAGTCTTTTGCAGCTTATTTGCCCAGTGCAGTATGATCTCTTGACTGCTTCTTCCATGATTGGATCCAAGTAAAATAAAATCCTTGACAACTTCAGTCTTTTCTCCCCTTATTGTGATATTGCTTATTGGTCCAGTTGTGAAGATTTTTGTTTCCTTTATGTTGCGGTGTAATCCGTACTAAAGTTGTAGTCTTTGATTTTCATCAATAAATGCATTAAGTGCTTTTCACTTTCAACAAGCAAGGTTGTGTCATCTTGCAAGCTGTTAACGAGTCTTCTACCAATCCTAATGCTGTGTTCTTCATATAATCCAGTTTCTCAGATTATTTGCTCAGTATACAGATTGAAAAAGTATGGTGAAATTTACAACCCTGACACAGACCTTTCTTCATTTTATGCTGTGCAGTGTCCCCTTGTTCTGTTTGAACAGTTGTCTCTTGGTCCTCCATGTGGACATGAGGATCACACCCGTTGGGTTTGAATTCCTTGAGGACTTGCCATCACTGTTCAGAGTATGAGAATATCTCTTCTTAAAGATTTTTGTGATAATAATTCAAATTGGTTTCCATTTGTTATGTTTTCTGTTTCAAAAATAATTTTAATTTCATTTATGAATATGTTCAAACAATATATTAGTTAAAGGGTGCATTTATAAATGACAACTTCTGCCAACCAGAGAAAAAAGCAGCTCTGGTGACGTAGTGCCTAAGGCATTAGACTGCTAGCCAGAAGGCTGGTGGTTCAAACTCACCAGCCATTCTTCAGAAGAAAGAATGGACAATCTACCTCTGTAGTGATACCACCTCACAAACCCAAGGAGGGGTTGCTATGAGTCGGATCCGACTCTCCGGCAGTGTGTTGTGTCTACACAAATCTATTGTTACTCTGTGAAATTTTGACATGACCAACTGCTTTTATAAATTACAATAATTTATAGAGAAATTATATATTAAATAAATATTACACAATAATGGCTAGCTGTATATACAAAATTACCCCTTTGAGAAGATTTAATAAGCAGTTGTTGTTGTTGTTGTTGTTGTTATGTGCCATCGAGTTAGACATGACTCATAGTGACCCTTCTTGGGTTTCCAAGGCAGTATCACTATGGAAGTAGATTGCCCAACCTTCCTTCTGAGGAGTGGCTAAGGAGTTTGAACCGCCAGCCTTCTGGTTAGCAGTCAAGTGCCTTAGACACTACGCTACCAGAGCTCCTAATAAGCTGTAGCATTTAGGAATAATATGTCTTAAAACTAAAACTTGACAAAATGAAAGAAATGTGGACATAAGGATCACACCCAGTTGGGTTTGAATTCAACTTGAGAACTTGCCATCACTGTTCAGAGTATGAGAATGTTTGCTTCACCTTTATAAATGCACTCAGCTTTAATATAGACTCTTATCTGCAGATTGGCAAACAAGACTCAGTAAGGTCTTTGAAGAAAATTAGCTAACGATATTGTCACCAAACTCAGCTACTAACTCATTTATCATTGCTTATGGTAGCATTAGTAAAATTACAACATATATTCACCAATATGATAATTGTTAATTTATTTAGTTTACATCCATCTTTGAACTGTTAGTGCAGTTGTTATATTGAATATGTCAGATTTATATGTCATTCCATGGAAAGCTCAACAAAATAGATTGTTAACAGAAAAAAGTGAATTGTAGAATACTATGGAAAGCATAATCTTAGTTTTGTTAAGAAGCAAGGAAAATAAAATATATTCATATATATAGATATAAGTAAACTCAACAGAAGTCGTCTCTGTGGAGAGGAGTGGCTGGGGATGGGGCTGAGGATAAGGTGTTGAGTTGTACGTGGAAGCAGACTGATATTTTATTCTATATAATTCTATATTCTTTGGATTTGTCTTTTTTAAATTTTTTTAGGAGATGTCAGGTTTTTATTTTTTTAATATTTATTGTGATTTGGGTGCTACTTTACAAAGTAGATTTGTTTTACTCTCAACAGTTCATGCACATTTGATTTCATGGCCCTGATGACAACCCCCAACCATAAAAAAGGTCTCCTCCCACCTCCTCCCTATGACTACCCCTTCCATGTGGCCTCCTTATCTATGCATTCTTTTCTGTCCAGCTGTCCTTCTATGTGAATGCTGCCCTTCTGATGTCTCATGGTTGATTGATCTAAGAGGCGCATTTCACTAGGGTGGTTGTTGTTGCTGTTGTTAGGTGCCATCGAGTTGGCTCCAACTCATAGTTACCCTGTGTACAACAGAATGAAACACTGCCCGGTCCTGTGCCAGCCTCATAATCCTTGCTATACGGGAGCCCATCATTTCAGCTACTGTGTCAATCCATCTCATTGAGGGCCTCATGATATGAGGGTATCATGCTTGGTAAAGTGGAAGGTCAATGAAAGAAGGGAAGGCTCTCCCTTGGGTAGGTGGGTGCATCTCCCTGGGGTAGGTATTCTGCTTATAAGTTTTCTATTGTTGGGCTGAGAGTGAATCCATGGAAGTGAGTTCAGTTCTGGATCCAAAGGATAATAACCCAGGGCCATAGTCTCAGGTGTTCTACCAGTCTCTATCCAATCAGTAATTCTGGTCATTTTTGTGTTTTGAATTTTGTTCCACAAATTCCTTCCCACTCTATCCAGGATCTCCGATATTGATCCTTTCTGAGTGGTTGGCATTGGTTGCCAGGCACCCTCTAGTTCTCCTGATCTCAGGTTCATGAAGGCTGAGGTCCCTATGGTCCATCATATCTTTGGACTAATTGTTTCCAAATGAATTTAATTTTCTTCACTTTTCTTTGCTCCAGGTGAGAGGAGACCAATAGTTGCGTCTCAGACGGCTGCTCAAAAACTTTTGAGAATCCAGTCATTACTCACCAAAGTTGGATGTAGAACAAGATTTTTATGTACTATGTTGTATCAATTGAGTTTGATGTCCTCTGAGACTACAGTCCTGAGCCCTCAGGCCCAGTGACTCTCTAGTTCAAGGTTTTTGGTTGCCTCTGAATAGCTACACCCAAAACAGTAGATTTAATTATTATATAGCTATAGAAGGACTTGTAAAGAGAGATGAAAGGTTTTTTTTAGAGATTTTAATGTCTCTTTAATATCGGTAGGCTTCTACTAAATTTTGATTCTTTCCAGCTTGATTTACTCTCTTCATTCCAGAAAAACATGTCTTTTGAGAAGAAAAGGAACATGTCTTACTCAGTAGCTTACTGACTTTGTGCCTACAACGAGCCTATAGTGCTCAGCATGCCATCATTGCACATCAGGGAAGAAAAGTGGCACCACATGGGTTTTATATAATACTTCTGAAATGAAGTTCTAAGAAAGCATGAGATGTCATAAACATTTGGGAGATGGGGCTGGTGAATGAACGATAAGGAGGATGAGCTTGACTGTACCTGTAGTGATAAGCCAGAATCAGGTGGTAAATATTGGTTTAACATTTGAAGAAAGGGACAATCATATGGTGTGGGGGGGGAACCACAGGGATAACAATTAAGGCATATTCAGAGGACAGAGACCAGGACAGATGAAATGCAGAACTAATGTGGAGTTTTGATGATGTATAGAACTGATGTATAAAGATAGGGGGAGAAAAGTAACTTGTGGTAAAATTTTGCCACAGAATGTATTTATAAACCAGATGTGGAATTAAAGTAGCTAGCCGACTCAATGGCACATAACAACAACAACAACAACAACAGAGCAAGTAATTGGCAGCATCTAAAAAACAATAAAAAAATAGACTCAATAAATTAAAGAGACAAAAGAAGTTTGGCGGCACAACTGGGAATGACAACTGTATGCATTAAGGTCTTTTAACAACAAATAACAAAATTCATCTGGAAAACAAAAGTAGAATGTGCATGAACAGGATCCCAAACCCAACCCACTGCCATTGAGTTGATTTCAATTCATAGCAACTCTTTAAGGCAGAGTAGAACTGCCACATTGGTTTTCCAAGGCTCTAAATCTTTAGAGAAACAAACTGCCTCATCTTTCTCCCTCAGAGCAGCTGGTGAGTTCAAACTGCAGATCTTTTTGGTTAGCAGCTGCATGCTTTAACCACTATGCCACCAGAGCTCCTATTAAAAGGATCAAGACAGAGAAAACCAGGAACAGTTCCCTCTCTACTTGCTTAAGTACATCTGCATCATTCTCTTCTTTCTCTCTCTCTGCAAATAACCCATCTCAAACTCTCAGTCTAAACTGCCATAGATAGTCACTCACTGTTCCTAATCTGCATGGTATAGCCCCACAGACAGAGTTACTGGACTCTCTCTCACTCAGGTCTGTCATTAGAGGGAGAGGTAAATCTGATTATCCGTGCTTAGTTCAAGAACCTGTCTGATAATCTAGGAGTGAGGGGGAGTAGGTTTACATAGTGCAAATATGACACCTGTGAATTCATCCCAAATTGGGGGTGCAGTTCCTAGAGAAATGGGGAGATGAATTATCAACCAGACACCTTCCCCATCTACTAACTGTATAACTACTATCTATATGATGGTTATTGTGGAGATTTTTCTTTTGGAACTATTGTCTATAAAAGTATAGCTAAAAAACATTTTGTGAGAAACTATTAGTTCATGGCCTTGGACACACCAGTTTGCCATCAATAATAAAAAAAAAAATTTACCTTTAAGACCCATTCTGTTTTCTGAGAGAAAAATGAGCAAGGATTTTAGTGAAAGGGAACACAGAGGAGACACTTTTATCTAGTCATAAAACCAGAAAAAAAGAAAAAAAAAAAAACCCTCACTGCCGTTGAGTCAATTCCAACTCATAGCGACCCCTCCTTGGGTTTCCAAGGCAGCATCTCTATGGTGGTAGATTGCCCAGTCTTCCTTCTGAGGAGTGGCTGGTGAGTTTGAACCACCAGCCTTGTGGTTAGCAGTCAGATGCCTTAGGCACTACACAACCAGAGCTCCTATCTAGTCATAGATGTTGAAATTATTTTCTAGTGTTCTGATGAAACCTGTGCTTTTAGCCATGCCTTTCTGGGTCTCAATACTATTTCACTGTAATCAGCTAATGTCCACAGACTTTGATTGCCCCTTTCTGTCCTTGTTTTACAATTGGAAAAGCTGAAGCACTTAAGTTTTCCTAGTACTCCATGAGATTGAGAAAAATAGGCTCTAATCAATACACATATAACTTTAAGACTAGAAAAAGCTTCAGTAATAGAAAACAATGCCTAGAAAAAATAATGCACTAAAAAAATCATGATAAGGCAGCATTATAAAAATATAGCAATTATGGTAGATAAACAAGATACTTTTGGCAGAAAAAACCATGATTAATGATTGAGCCACTTGTATAATGGTAAATATTATATTTTCACAAGTTAGTATTCTAAAGTTGGATGTAGCTCAACCATTTATGTATTCCTTTAGAGACCCTCTACTAAATTGAGCAATTAAGAAAGAATTTGTTGCAAAAAACAAAATACTTATTGTAGATATAGTTTCATAAAGGAGAAATGAATCATAAGAATACTAAGAAAATAAAACCAAAACTGGAGTGTAACAGATTTCAAGTAACAAATGGATACTATAGGCAATGAGGGCACAAAGTCAAGACATAAATGGATCACAGGAATTCAAAGTTATAAGGAAGTGGGAGCTATAATTAGGCAGAAGTTATATAGGATGAAAGGCAAGAATTTGTGAATTGAAGGTGAGAGACCCAACTTAGCTGATCTAGAGAAGGAGTACATAGAATAGAACCAAATCTTTAATAATGACACTCATTTCTGTATTTCTGATTCTTTGAACTATAAGTACTGCCTTGGCTCCACAACTATCCATACGCTCCTTATTGTGGGGTCTTTTGATTGTGAACTTCTATAAAATTTCACCTCTTTGTCACCTCATATAGCTTTACATAGACTCCTGCCCCATCTCCCAGGTATTTAACCTGTGCTGTCCTGAGTGAGTTTTTGTTCTTTATAACTGGAAAAGCCAAATTAGAACATTAGAATGAATATGTTCAGAAAGAAGGAAAAGTTAAAGAGGGCATTACATTTTTTTTTGTTTTGTTTTGTTTGTACATATAATAGGTATGTAGAAATGTCCTCTGTCAAACCTGCATATATTTGTGTGTGTAGTCTATTTCACTTTCCCACATCTGTTCAGCTTGCACGTCTGTCTATCTATCCACTTGTAGATTATTGCTATTACTGTTATTGCAGGATCATATCTATAATAGTATTTGCCTTTATTGCCTTTAACTCTTGTGCTCCTCCCATTGTCTTCCTTTGCCTTGATTATTTTGGGCTGACCTCCCCCTTATTATATATTGCCTTTCCATTCACCTAAGTTAATAAGTATCTGACCTCTAGCATGGATTCTTAGGATGGCACAGGACCAGGTGGTGTTTTGTTCTGTAGGGTCGCTGTGAGTCAGAACCAACTTGACAGCACCTAACAACAACAACCTCTAATTAGTGATGTACCCTTCCTTCCCCTGTCACTCATGGTAACCTTCAAATAATGTTTCTTTCTGTATATAAACCTTTCCTTGACTTTTTATACAACATTGATTTCATACAATATTTGCATTGCATTGGAACCTCGGTGACAGGCAAAATATTGATACTGATGATTACTATTGTTACGTGCCATCAAGTTGGTTCAAACTCATAGTGACCCTATGCACAAGAGAATGAAACACTGCCTGATTGTGCATAATCCTCACACTCCTTGCTATGCATGAGCCCATTGTTGAATCCACTGTGTCAATCCATCTCCTTGAGGGGCTTCCTCTTTCACTGACCTTCTGATTTACCAGGCATGATGTCTTTCTCCGAGGACTGGTCTTTTCTGATAACATGTCCCAAGTACATGAGATGGTCTCACCATTCTTGTTTTTAAAGAGTATTCTGGCTATACTTCTTCCAAGACAGATTTGTTTGTTTTTTTGGCAGTCCATGGTATATTCAGGATTCTTCACAACACCATAATTCAAAAGCATCAATTCTTCTTCAGTCTTCTTTATTCATCATCCAGCTTTTACATACATATGAGGTAATTGAAAATACCACGTCTTGGATCAGGTGCACCTTAGTCTTTAAAATAAGATCTCTGTTTTTTAAAACTTTTAGGAGATCTTTTGCAGAGATTTGCCCAGTGCATCATTTGATTTCTTGACCACTGTTTCCATGGGCATTGATTATGTATCTAAATGAAAATAAGTTGATGATAGAAATAAGCCACTGCCATTGAGTTAATTCTGACTCATATACACCACCATTGGGTTTTCAAGGCTTTAAATATTTACAGAAGTAGATAGCCTCATCTTCCTCCTGCTGAGTAGCTGGTGGGTTTGAACTGTCAACCTTCTGGTTAGCAGCTAAGTGTCTTACCTACTGCATAAGTAGAGCTCCAAATGTTGTTGTTGTTGTCGTTGTTATGTGCTGTCGAGTCGGACCTGGCTCATAGCAAGCCCTCCTTGGGTTTCTGAGGCAGTATCACTATGGAAGTAGATTGCCCCATCTTCCTTCCGAGGTGTGACTGGTGAGTTTGAACCGCCAGCCTTCTGGTTAGCAGTCAAGTGTCTTAGTCACTGTGCTACCAGAGCTCCAAATAGGGATAGGAAAATAAGAGAGCTAAGTTTTAAATATGTTCAGTTTTATATATGTTACATTTCAGGGTACTGAGGAAAGTAAAACATTAGTATCTAATAAGTCTTGAGGTCATCATGAGGTACCAAAATGTGTCTCTTTTATTCATCCTATTCATCATTTGTTGAAACTTCTAAGTTGAGTACCCTAAAACGTTCCTCAATTTTTGGACATTCTGTTATTGTTGTATTACTGCTTTACTTGTTCTCTTGCTTTATTCTTTTATTTTCTTTTTCTGGGATGTCTGTTATCAAATATGGGAATGATTCTTCTACATCCTTTGTCTTTCCTTTCATAGAAGTATCAGTATCTTTATCTGCTTCTAGAAGAATTCCTTGGCTCCTTCTTCTAGCTTATTCTTCAGCTATGCCTATTTTCTTACTCAGCCTATCTGTTGAGATTTAAACGTCAGTGATCATTTTGTCATTTCTCTGAAAACTGATTGATTCTCTCTCTTATTTTCCCATCGATATTAATTATACTTAATCTAAATTCTTGAGTAGTTTCTTCTATTAACTTTGTTTCCATATAAATTAGTATGTATTACCTCTTTTTCATGGTATTGGCTTTCCACAGATGACTGTGTGCTCATCTTTGTAATTGTGATTCTTTGTGAGCTCAAGACAGGGTCTAGTAAAGAAGTTAAGTGTATGAGATCTAGTGCCCAACTGCCTGTGATGAAATCTCTGCTCTGCCATGCACTGCCATGAAATATTCTTATTACCTCAGTTGTTTTGTGGTTGGTTACTTCCCATTTCTATGCCCCAGTTTCCTCCCTATAAAATGAAGACAATAATGGCCCCTACATTACAGGTATTTTTTTGTTTTTGTTTTTGTTTTGGGTGAGAATTTAATGATTAATACAGCCTTGAAAGTTAATCTCTATATGCCCACTAGCCAAATCAAATCCACTGCCATCAAGTCAATTCCGACTCATAGCAAACCTTATTTGGTTTCCAAGGCAGTAAATCTTTACAGAAGTAGATTGCCCCATCTTCCTTCCATGGAGTGGCTGGTGGGCTTGAACTTCCAGCCTTCTGGTTAGCGGTCAAATGCCTTAGGCATTGCACCACCAGAGCTCCTTACGTGTCTACTACTCAGCAAGTATTAGCTTTTAATGTTATGAGATTACTGAAATGTTTTAGTGTTGATAAATATTAGTTTTTATCATTATGTGAATAATGAAAATTTTCATCGCAGCCAGACTCTAGTGATTTTATGAGAGGTTAAGCTTTGTTGCTGGCTGGGATGTTTGTTTTCTAGGTGTGGGAGTGTTCCAATTCTACTAATCAGAAAGCACTGAGCCACCTGGTGTACTTAATGCTCCAACTGGGCCAAATCAGGAGTGATGTGGGGATGGGAGAGCATGATATCTCTTACTCACTCCCCAGTTCAAATGTGTATGAGGAGGTGGATGACTACCCGCCTACTTCAATCTGTTATCAACACTCTTTACCATATTGAAAGTACATGTATATGTGGATCTCTGTATTCTGACATTTGTAAAGATGTGTGATGGGAAAGGAAAGTGCAGCCTCTGCCCTGTCTCCATCTTGAACCAATCTTCAGTGACTGTTTTGAATGTGAGTTGCGTAATACTGTTCAACAAACAACTCTCTATTTTTGACATGTCCTCTTTTCTGCCATTAGCTCTCCTAATTTGTCCCTTGTGAAAGTTGTCCCATTTAGGTCTGAGTAAGGCAGTCTCTGAAAGCGTTAGAAAGATTATACCTTTGTTTCCATTCTATAACATATGATATGTGGCTATAATTTCTAAATATATCTATTAATACCACAAAGTGTAGATTTTTCCTCAAAAGCTGAGGTTTTCATTAATAGGCTTAGAAACATGAATTGGGAACAACTGGAAAACATTTTAAGCTCTTGTTTTTCTTCTTTTCTTTCTACTGATGAAATATTAAAAGATTTCTTTAGTTATTACTTAGGTGATCTGGCTTAACTGTTTTCATGGAATCAAATGATGCCTTTACGGGCAGAAAATGAGAAGACATAGGTACCCTAGCAGTCTCTGTATATCCTCTCCACATCCTGAAGGAGAATATGAATAGGGGAGTGGTAGGCAGGAACAGCAGCAGCAGTAGCCAGAAGTATTGCTGTGGGAGTGGATTCAATTTTCCAGGTGAGGTGCCAATGAGGCCTGGGCATTTTGACCAGATGATGTATTGTGTCTGTGCTCATACAGAGCTATGGCAATGCCACCTTCATCCCTCCCCCTGAAGAGCTGTCATTGTGGCAACTGATCACCAACACCAAGGGATGTTGTTGTTGTTGTTGTTATGTGCCGTCGAGTCGGCCCCGACTCATAGCGACCCCTCCTTGGGTTTCCGAGGCAGTATCACTACGGAAGTAGGATTGCCCAACCTTCCTTCCGAGGAGTGGCTGGTGGGTTTGAACCGCCAGCCGTCTGGTTAGCAGGCAAGTGTCTTAGCCACTATGCTACCAGAGCTCCCAATGAGGATAATATAAACAATGTTAATTCAACATTTGGATTGGAATGAGAATTGATGCTGATTCTCTTTCCCTTTTGAAAGCCTAAGTGTCAGTGTTGCCTAGAAGTTGTTTATAAAGATTATCCTTAGTGGAAGGAGGGAATGCCTACAATGCCATATCTAAGGATTTAGACTGTGTGACATGCCTTGAAAACCTTTCACTGTAATTTCTTTCCTTTGCACACCCTAAATTTGTTGAGTTGGTTGGAATTCATTGACCCAGAATGTATCTGATGGCTTCTATTTGGCACTTAAACAAACTGTGAGTCAGCTAGTAAAGAAAGTTCTGGTTCATCAGAAAGAAAGTAAAACATAACCCAACACACTGAGCAGTCTATCTGACAGCTCAGGGTTCACTTTGATTTAAACTGTGTTATTACCCTTTTATTAAAATGATAATATTCTATTTGTTGTGGTTCCTGTATTTAGATTTTTTTTTTTCCTTTCTTTCTTTTGCTGAAAGTGTTCTGATAGAGGTGGGTTATAGCACTGTGGTAGTTAAATATAGCTACGGTTTTTAAAGGGAATTTCAAAATGAACTAAAGATGAATTTTCACTGATCTTAACAGAAGATAAGACAAGGATAAATGGAAGCTTGACTTTCATAATTACTCTTTTTGTTTTACAGCTTGTTTCCACTTCAAATAGAAAAGAAAAAGAAACTAAGTCTACTATACCTATCACATATCAGCTGTTATTTATGGCAAGCATTATGTAGAGTGGTATAGCTTAGTGATCTGGACCATGGGTAAAATGCTGGCTCAGCCACATACTAGCTATGTGGTCTTGAAAACGATTCTTAGACTCAGTATGCCTTAATCTCTTCATATATAAGACAGAAATAATAATAGTATCTCCTTGACAGGGTTGCTGAGAAGACTAGAGGAGTCAATCCATGGAAAGTATGTAGAACATGGGAAACACTACATATGTGTTGACTAGTGTTTTCTGAAATTATGTGGGAGCTTAAGTATTTAGAGTATAAAAAATTAATTTTTTTTTTCCTGAAGCTATTTGTAAAAGAAAAAAAAATGAATCTGACATCATATGTATTTATTACTAAGTAGTTTCCTCAATTACTATTAGGAATTATGGCAATTAAACAATATTCTAAAAGGCATCATTATTTTCTGAAATTAAAATATTTTTCTTTCCTTTGGATGAGTATACAAAATACATAAAATTCCATGTGCTAAATAATTTCATAGTACTAGCATGTGTCATTAGTAGCATAGCTCAAAAATTTCATTACTGTTTATAGCATTTTCAGAGCTGGTCATTAAATTTTCACATTTGTTGAATAAAAATGCCTTAAATCTAAACATGGAAAGACCAATGGTGGAATTACCTATTATTCTTGGCCTGATTTCTTTTGTATCTTCTTTAGAAATAACTTTCTACTGATAAAAATGTTCATATCAACATGTTTATCTAACCTCTCAAATCTAACGTCCTCCAAACTTTGTCTAGTTTCCATTCATGTATACTCCCCTCTTTACCTATTTTCCCCTCTTCCTTCTCTTATTCTGCCTATATCAATGCATATATTTGAGCGGTACTTCTCCTCACCTGCCTTGTCAGATATAGCTTTGTTTTTCTGATCACCCAATGTGGAACATTTAGTTACATTTGATTTGTTTCTTTTGATTTCTTTTTAGTGAATCTGCCTTTAAAATAACTCTTGTAGATATGTCTCTTTTTCCACTACCACTGTCATTACTCTAGACAATTTCTAAATGATTCATCCATATCTTAAATTATTTTCTGATTTTTGTCTTTCTATATTATCACTATATTTAACGATCTGTATTTGTTGATCATAGTTTTTTATTATCAAATCTAGATGTAAGATGCTCATTGCTCTCAAAATGTTTCATTGATTAGTAGTTATTCTTTAGGTATGCATAGATGAAAAATGGAAGTGGAATGGTAAAAATCATACTGTAACATCATAAATTATGTATTAGAGAGGAAGATTAGATTTATTAATTAAATTAAGTCTGAGATGAGATAGATATTTATTTTCTATTTGTACCTAATGTGTCCGTTTCCTGTAACAAATTACCACACCTGGGTGACTTAAAACTACAGAAATATATGTCCTCACTCTTCTGAAAGGCAGATTTAAAATCAGGGTGTGAGCAGGGCTGCACTAACTCTGGGGCTCTTCGGGAGGATCCATTCTTTGACTCTTCTGGCTTCTACTGGTTCGGGACTTCCTTGGCTGTGGCCACACCTCTCTGTTCTGTGTTCATATCACCTTCTCCTTTGTGTGTCTGTTCTCCTCTGGGTCTCTTATAAGAAGACTTGTCAGTAGATTTAGAGCCCACATGGATAATATAGAATGATCGCCTCATTTCAAATTCCTTAACTTAATTACGCAGCAAAGAACCCTTTTCCAACTAAGGTCACATTCAGAGTCCAGAGATTTGAGGTGGATATCTTTGGGGGGCCATTTTTTAGCCTACTACAGCTAATTGTTGAATTAATGTTTTTGTTACTAGGGCAACAATAACAAAATACTACAAAGTACGTGACTTTAAAGAAGATAAATTTATTTTCTCACAATTATGGAGGCTAAAATATGAATTTGGAGCAGGCAAAACTGTGCTCTCTGTTTACCTGCTCTACGGGAAAATCCTTCTTTGTCCCTTTCAGCTTCCGTAGTCCTGGGCATTTCTTGATGTTCTTTGGTTTTAGACTTACCTTCACATACTGTCTTTCCCCTGTGCATAACTCTGTTTTCATTCCTTTCTTCTTGAATAAAACACCATTCCACTCAACTCTGGTGTGACTTTTTTTTTTACTTAACTGATAACATCTGAACAGAAAAATCCTGTTTCCTCAAATGAGGTCATATTTGTCAGTCCAGAGTTAGGATTTTAACATATGTTTTGGGGGACCATAATACAAAGCATAACGATTAGGAATTCCCGGTTCTGTGGTAGGGATAGACTAGAATATTACCAATTTTTTCAGGAGTATCATAAAG
>NW_006921772.1:5078797-5082885 GCF_000298275.1 Orycteropus afer afer
CCAGTAGTTCTGGTGGCATTATGGTTAAGACATTGGGCTGCTAACCAAAAGGTCAGCAGTTTAAACCTACCAGTCACTCTGTGGGAGGAAGATGAGGCAGTCTGCTACCATAAAAATTTACAGCCTTAGAAACCCAAAGGGGGTCATTATGAATCAGAATCTACTTGATGGCAGTGAGTTTTTGGGATTTTCAAGAAAGAAGAGTGTCCTAAGGTTGTTAAAAATAGTATAGTGAGTTGTAATTTTAAAATTCATGCATACAGTTATCATTATTAATGAAATCAAGAGTGTGAGCCAACTTTAGAAGACAAAAAAAAATGAAATTAATTTACAAGGAAATTCCTCTTTCTACGTACCAGAAACTAAATTTTTAAGCATTAGACCCTAACACTTAACACATATTATATTTATTTTATAAATTTGCATATTTGTCAGATTTTATGAACCGTTTTTTCCCAATGAATAATTTATTTAAGTGCCATATATATCACACTGAAATAAATAATGTCCAATATTTTTTAAGCATGTAGAGAAAATGCAGATTTTTTTTCTCAGCTAGGAATCAGTGCCCAAATAAAAAACAGATTTCCATTTAAAAACAATTTTGAATTCAGTAGATAATGAATGGTTCCTGGATTTTGTTGAGTGTGGCTTCCTCAAGCATTCTTTTCCTTTTCCTATTTCAAAATCTCTTATTTTAAGATTCAATAATACAATGTGGCCTTCCTACATAAAAGGAAAATATGCTACAAAATAACTCTTTAAAATTTTAACAAATAAAGATGTCACTGCATTGACTGCTGACCAAAGTTATAGTCTTTTTCAATCGTCTTATATGCATGCAAAAGCTGGACAATATAAAAGGAAGACAGAAGAAGAATTGATGTATTGAAATTGCGGGGATGACAAAGAATACTGAACATACCATTGAACTGAGAGAAGTATGAACAAATCAGTCTTAAAAGAAATACAACTAAAGCGTTCCTCAGAAGCAAGTATGGTGAGATTTGGGCTCATTTACTTAATGATTGGATGTCAGGAAAGATAAATAACCAGAAAAGAACATCATGTTTAGTAAAGTAGAGGGTTAGTAAAAGGAAGGAAAGTCCTCAATGAGATGGTTTTGCACAGTGGCCGTAGCAATGGACTCAAACACACCAAAGTTCATGATGATGACCTGGGAGCACACAATATGTTATTCTTGTATTCAGAAGATTACCATGAGTTTGAGCCAACTTGATGGTAACGAACCACAACAACATTAAATGACTACATACCTTTGAAACTTTTCACTTTTTTGAAACTGTGAGTAACATTTTCTTAATTTTCTTATTATAACCAGTAATCTGAGTAATAATTTTATAAATAGATGTCTGATGACCTAACTCTCATCAGCTATTTTAATATGGTGGGTGTGTGGGGGGAGGGAAGAGCTGAAAATGAAAAAGAAAAAAAAAAGGAAAAAGGCTCTCAGCATAAATGAATAAGCTTCTAAAATATTTTTGGAGTTCAACTTTCGCTTATACTTCTGCACCGATTGTCATAAGACCCACAAACTTGAAAGTGTTCCAATCATGTAATTTGCACTGTGCTAAAATATTCTTATTACTGGTGGCATCTCAGACATACACCTGTATAATAATTTTATGTCTCTTCTCCTCTTTTCCCTAAATTTCCATCTTCATTTCTCCTGAGAATTTAATGTTATTATTGTTGCTATTGTTATTATTTTTACTATATATCTGAAAAAATGTCCAATCTTACTGTAAAATTAGTATTTTCATACACACACACACACACACACACACACACACACCCCTATTTGGATATTCCCTAATAGGGAAGGGAGTACTGAGTACGAGGGTTCTTAACAGCAAACCTTTGAAGATGACTAGGAGAAATCACTCTTACTGAATGAGTTTGCCTCTCTATCCAGACCCTAAAAAGAGAAGAGTCCCAGGAGGATTGACAAATTAATACGCAGATACACCAAAGAAGACTTAGAAAACAATTGACTTGGCATTTGAGCTGGAGAAACTTTTACATTTGAAAATATTTTCATCATCAACTCATAAGCTGGATCAATATTCTTCTCAAGTCGTACTATTAGTTTTTTTTTTTTTTTTAGGTAGCTTCACATCTGTCAGAAAACAGATGTTTTATACATATTCCCCCAAGTCCCCACAGCAGGCCTTGTCACTTAGGTATAAAGTCTATTTTGCATGGAGAAACTGAGGCTGACAGAGGTTAAGGAATTTGCACAAAATTATACAGTGGCTGAGCCAGGCCTGGAGATGAGAGGTCTATTTATTGCTGCAGTTCTTCACTGACATCCGTTTTGTTTTTGGGATGAGAGAGATGGTTTTGCAAGGCTTTTTACTTGCTCCAGGCAAAATTCAGACACAAGCCTACTTCTGTGGTACATATGAAGAATTTAGAAAACAATACAAATAATGTTGTTAATTTGGGAAACAGAAGAAAGTCTTGTCTGCTACTCGTTGACTTCACGTTTTGTATAATGAAGGTACTGTTATCAAATCTACATATATCTGAATCTACAACTACAGCAAAGCACAAGGGCTGGTCCCAGAATTCTCCCAAATAATTAAGAGGATTTAAAATGTTAACTGAAAACCAAATCTACTGCAAAATATCTCTTTGAAGTGTTACAAAACAAAGATGTAACTTTGAGGACTAAGGTGCACCTGAAGCAAGACATGATATCTTCGGTCATCTCATATACATGCAAAAGCTGGTTAATGAATAAGGAAGACCAAAGAAGAATTGATCATTTTGAATTTTGATGTTGGTGAAGATATTGAATATACCATGGACTGCCAGAAAAATGAACAGATCTGTCTTGGAAGAAGTACAGCTTCTTAGAAACAAGTATGGCAAGACTTTGTCTCAAATACTTTGGACATGTTATCAGGAGGAACATGTTATTAGGAGAGTTCCTAGGGAAGGATATCATGCTTGCTGAAGTGAGAGGTCAGTGAAAAAGGGGAAACCTCTCAACAAGATGGATTGACACAGCGGCTGCAACAATGTTCTCAAACATAGAAAGGATGTGAGGATGGCACAATACCAGGCAGTGTTTCATTCTATTTTATGTAGGGTCATTATGCGTTGCCACCCACTCCACAGCACCTAACAACAGGAAGTTAAGCCCAAACAAAGTAATTCACTATGACAAAATAGAAACGTTGAATAGGTTACCAAATAATCATGCTGCCTATGAAAAAACAAGTTTCCTTCCTTCTGCTGCTGCTTTTGTATTAAGTTTAAAGAAGTGCCTCTCTTAAGTAGCTGCCTACAGGGAATATTTTTATTGTGAATAGTCAGAGATCCATGTGTAGTTTCTACTTTGCATGAACTAGTTTGCAAGAGCAGGTTCTTTTACCTTTTTTCTTTACTCTGTGTGCAATGATTTCCTGTGTATTCTGTGAATAGAACTTGCTTTCTGTAACTCATTCATCTGGAAGAAGTCCATTATTTTGTTACAATGAGTCAACAGATGCAAATGCCTCCAAACAATTGAATTTACTTAAAAATCTGTTTTTTTGTTTTTGTTTTTGCTGGTAGTTGTTTGGGTCATGTCTTTAAAATATGAACTTGGTGTTCATTATTTGGAAAGAATAAATTCTTCTTTGAAGCAAGAACAACACCCCTGCTGGCTAATAAAATCTTTGACATTTAGATCTGTCTTGTAAAGTTCGCTCTTAATGTTTGAATATTCATTGAAGAATTAGTGATAAACCTTGGCCTCTACCTCTTGCTAATGAAAAACAAAACAAAACAAAAAAGCAACTCTGTTTTTCTTCTTTTCCCTTCATCTCTACTTTTCCTTGGTAAATTCTAAGTACAGGGCCTTTAAGGCACTTCATGAAATAGTGGTTATGCTACCAAAGACTGTCCTTTACATGGTCTTTCCTATCATAGTCCACCGAAGGCTATCTCTGAGAACCCTGCTGATTGACTTCATAATTCAAGAAAAGTTGGTGCAGTGTAGTGCCTTTGATACCACTATTGTTTTCCTACAGTGCAAAAGGATCAGAGAAAGATGTCTTTCTTTTTTTTTTTTTTTT
>NW_006921772.1:5089964-5109348 GCF_000298275.1 Orycteropus afer afer
GGGTCTGTGCAATCCTTCTGCCTAGTCCGCCATCTTGCCCCGCCTCAAAGATGTCTTTCTTGCAGGGCTTTGAACTAGTTCATTCCAGTTCATTCTCCTGCTGAGAATTTGCATTTTCCTCCTCAGATATACTGAATCAGAACTTACATTTTAATAAGATTCCCTGGTGATTCTTATGTATGTATAAGAATCACCCAGGGCTCTTGTTAAATTGTAGACTCTGATTCAGTATATATGGAGTAGAAATGCAAATTCTCAACAGGTAGTGGAAACAGAATGAACCGGTTCAAAGCCTGATTTCTTGTTTGATATTTAGTCTAATTTGTTAATAGACTCCTAAATGTATTGCCTAACATCACTGTTTAATCACAACCATTCATCGAATTTTCCAGTTTGGTGAGATTCCAGTTTACTAAGCTGAACGTCTGGTTTACAGTCTCCTCTTTTGTCAGGAGCCACAATTTTCAGGGCCCACAATTTTGGTTCAGGGCCCACAATTTTCCTAATTCTAAACAATTTCCTTTTCCAGGCTGCTATATATTATATTAAAACTCCCCAATGTGTTTTTACTCATGTGCATTAACTCATTTTTCCCAAACACATACTGGCTTCTACATTGGAAAATAAACCAAAAGTTGAACACATCATGTCCTAAAAACTACACTAACATAGAAAAGCCATGAATCTTTGCCCTCATTTCTCCTTGTTTCTTCAGATCAGCTATGTTAGTTTCCTATGGCTGCTGAAACACAAAATGCCACAAATTGGATCACTTATTAGAACAAATTATGGCCTCACAGTTGTGGATGCTGGAAGTCCAATTCAGCATGTCGGCCAGGCCATGCTCTCTCCAGAGTCTCTAGGTGAAGATCTTTTCTTGTTTTTCCCATCTTCTGGTAGCTGGAGATGTTTCTTGACTTGCAAATGCATCTTCACATGGCCATCCTTCCTCTGTCCCTCTCTTTCTGTACCTATTGTCCTTTTTAAAAGGACACCACTCAGACTAGATTAGAATCTACTCTACTCCGATATGATGTCATGTTAACTGATAACATCTTTATAGACTCTATTTCCAAACAAAATCATTTTCACAGGTACTAGCGATTAGGACTTCAGCAGATCCTCTGTGGGGTGCAATTCAATCTATAACACCAATCCTTTCTACCATTTCTAATATTTCTGTTAATCATTAATTCCTTTTTAATCTTCCTATTCTTATTTTCCTCTCAACATATTGGGAGCTCTGGTAGCGTAGTACCTAAGGCACTTGACTGCTAACCAGAAGGCTGGTGGTTCAAACCCACCAGCCACTCCTCGGAAGGAAGATGGGGCAATCTACTTCTGTACTGCTACTGCCTCAGAAACCCAAGGAGGGGTCACTATGAGTCGGACCTGACTTGACAGCACATAACTACAACAACAACAACAACAACATATTCTAAAGGATACATAATAGATTTTGAGTCCCTGACCAAGCTCTTCTTTTCCTGTTAATTTGAAACACAACTATATTGGGTGTTATTTCAGAACACGTAGAGTATAATCTTTTTTTCTACCTATAAAGTGATAAATCATGATGGAACCATGGAAATCACTTAGTCAACATCCCTCCTTTTGAGTAATAAGACAACTGAGAAGCATAAAAGTTAAGAGACTTGTCCAGAGTTCCACATCCAATTATAACAGAGATTAAATTTGAATTTAAGACTCTTTATTCTAAGTACAGAATTATTTCTAAGGAGTTGTGGTGGCATAGTGCCTAAGGCATTTGCTAAGCACAAGGTTGGCAGTTCAAACCTGCTAACTAGCCACTCCATAGAAGGAAGACCAGCAATCTACTTCCATAAATATTTACTGCTTTGGAATACTGCTCTTTCCTCAAAAGAAAGTGACTCACTGTCATCGAGTTGATTCCGACTCATAGTGACCTCCGCAGCATTTCCAAGGCAATAAGTCTTTATAGAAGTAGATTGCCTCATCTTTCTCCCATGGAACACCTGGTGGATTTGATCCACTGACGTTCTGGTTAGTAGCCAATTGCCTTACCCACTGTGTTGCCAAAAAAAAAAAAAAAGAAAAATCTCACTGCCTTCGAGTCGATTCCGACTCAAAGTGACCCCTTTTGGGTTTTTGAGATGGTAAATCTTTATGGAAGTAGATTGCTTAGCCATCCTTCCATGGAGTGGCTGGTAGGTTTGAACCACCAACCTTCTGGTTAGCAGTCAAATACCTTAGGCACAACACCACCTGAGCTCCTTATTGTGCTAGCAGAGCTTCTTGAAGGAAATAGGACTGGCGTTTTCAGTACAGTAGGATTTGTCTAGCCCAAAAAGTATGTGAGGAAAAACCAAAGCATTACATTCCTAAGAACATCAAGAATTCTATTTAATCATCAGGTAGGTGAAAATTCACTGAGTCTTATTTCTTTGTTTTTATTATGTGTATTTAACTTGCAGAAAACACTTTGACATTTTAGGTGTTTTCCATTTTATAGACTAAATCTTTCATGAAAAAAATAAGGAGTCATCTTCTCTTAGTAATAAGGCTTACTTAGATTTCTTTAAAGCCAGCAAAGGACCTAAAATGCATGACCTAAATAAAAGTGAGCATGGAAGCACACCTCACAGCTCTAACTAATGCTTTTTGGTGTGGTACATGATGTGAAGGTCTGTCATTTATGTTAGAGATGATATTGTTTTCTCCTTTGCCTTATTTACTGCCAGGCAGGCCAAAGTGCTAGATTCCTTTTCAGATAAGAAATGTGTTTCACAACAGTGCTTTAGGATTTTGTGAATTAATATCACATCTTCTCTTCCTGCCTGCATTTAATTTTCTTTTTCTTAAAATGTATTTTGTGCACATTCCAGCTTTACCAGTTACCATCAAATCAATTCCAACTCATAGTAATTCCATATGAATCAGAGTAGAACTCTGCTCCATATGGTCTTTAATGGCTGATTTTTCTGAAGTAGATTGCCAGAGAGATTGCTGGGAGAGAAGTAGAAGTTTGGCAATAGATACTGAATCTTTTGCCAGTAAATTCTTCTAAGGCACCTTTGGGTAGAATTGAATACTCAAAGTTTCAGCTTTTCACTTAGCAGCTGAGCATTAACTTTTTGCACTATCCAGGGACTCCTTGTGCAACACAAGTCATAGTGAAAAGTAATTGAAGTGGGGAATGGTTCTTTACTAAAGTTGTCACATCATAATTTGCTAAAACTCACAAATAGGACTTTCCAATTCCAGTGAAATATGCTTCTTCCAGAAGTCTTCCCTAATTACACTGGCCAAATAGTTAACTTTTATGTGTCCTAATTTTTTTTTTTTAATTTTTATTTTGACATACAAATCTCTCTGTACATTTTTCACATGCTACATTTTTGTTGGAAGGTTAGTTCTCTTATGTGATGTGGTTTAAGTTTGAATGTAGGGATGATTTGAAAAATTGTGTCATACCCTTTACAAGCTCAATAGAATTGTTAGCACACAGTGGGCACTCAAATATTTGCTAATTGAATGACTGTGGCAATTATATTTTGTTCTCTTCCCCAACTTCTTGAATAGTTGTGGTTTAAAAAAAAAAAAAGCCTGGATATAGGATATTTATGGGAAAATAGATTTTTTTCATGGTAGAAATTTTTATGTAGTAGGATTAAAGTTGTTCATAATACACAACTGGGAGGGAGATTGGAAGAAAACCAATGTCTTTGAATAACTAGATGAAATAATTATCATTCTTAGATATAAATTTTGGAATGATTTGTGTTCTTTAGATTTGATCTGCTTCTCAACTCTCTTATCTTCCATGCAAAACTTTTGGCACTGTTAGTAAGATCAAGTGTATTATTCCAAAGTGTCATTTTGCTATGTGATTACTTTCTGCTGGAACAAACCATAAGTTCAATAGAGTATGTGCCAGGATAACATACCAAGATCATTGTAAAAACTCTTTCTTGAGATTTTCCCTGTCATTTTGAAATAAAAAGGCATCATGGAGGCTGATGGGGCAGAAAGGCAGCTGCACACACAGGAAATAGAATGAGGTATTTACCTTGGGTCTTATCGTGGCTGAGTTATATATATTTACATCAATATTATATCAATATATTGATTAAGAAACTTTTCTTGGGGTGAAATAACTCACTGACATTGATACCATAATGTCAATTTATTAATTAGAAATTATATATACAATATCAACTCCAATGTGTTTACATAAGTGATTAGTACATTCTTTGCCTGTACGCAAGTGCCTGGGAAGCTATATTATAAGAAAGATGATGACTTAGTAAAACAATGAATAATAATAATCATAATAAAACACTTAGTGGGGAGACATTGAAATGTATGTGAGCAGTACATTCTATACCAGTAAACAAGTTGGATGGAGATCTAAATTATTCTAATTTTTTTGGAGAGGATGGAATATAAAAGTAGAAAGTTTATGGTTCAAATATTTAATAAGATCATGATTAGGCTGTGAAATCCTACTGGATTAATCTCTTTTTATACAGATATGCATGCCAATTAGAGAGAGCCTTACAGGAGTATGATATAACTTCTTTTCCTTGGATTTTCTTTAGTTTGCTACTCACCCCACATTTGGTTCTCTTGGCTTTGCTTTTTATTCCTCTTGGCTCAATCGACCATGCCCATGTCTTTGCCATCTTTTTTTTTCTTTTTAAATAGTTTATTGGATCTCATTTCATACATTATAATAATGTATTATCACCCAGTTTTAGAATGGAATCCATGTTGCTGTCAGGAGTAAAAACATACCAGGCAGAGAAGATGTCAGAGCAAAAATATTGGCTTGCAGCTGATATTTTTTCTTATTGAGAATAACAAAAGTGTTGGTGTAGGTATCAGGCAGAGAGCAAGAAGTGGAGTAGTAGGATATGAAGTGTTAAAAATAAACTGTAGAGGAGGACCATGAGGGAAAACAAGGAATCCAGGAATCTGTAGAAGTGTTGTGGTAGCTTGGATCATGGTGGCAGCAGTGCAAGTGGTAAGAAGTAGTTAAATTCTGGACATGTTTTAAGTAGAGTCAACAAGTCTTGCTAATGGCTTGAATGTGGGATGTGAGAGAAAGGTAGAAGTCAAAGATAACTCTAAATATTATGGCCTCAGCAACTGGAAAGATAAAGTTACCATTGACAGAAATGAGAAAAGTCCTACAGAAAGTATTGTTTCTCTGTTGCCTTTATTTGTTAGGTTTGGTGCCGTTCAGTTGGCTCTGACTCATAGCGAGCTTATGTACAACAAAACGAAGCACTACCTGATTGTGTGTCATCCTCACAGTCCTTGCTATACTTAAGCCCATCATTGCAGCTGCTGTGCCAATCCATCTTGTTGAGGTTCTTCCCCTTTTTTGCCAACCCTCTACTTTACCAAACATTGTCTCCTTCTCCAGGGAATGGTCCCTTCTGACAGTATGACTAAAGTAGGTCAGATGAATTCTGGCCAGTCTCACTTCCAAGGAGTATTCCAGCTGTACTCCTTCCAGGACAGATTTGTCCACTGTCTTATTTAGCTGTGCAGATATGCCTAAAGAGGAGATTTGGATACATTCAGGTATATGATTTCAAAAAGTAAGTAAAATAAATCAAGAGAGTGGTAACAGTTAAAGATGAATACAAGAGAAAGATTATAACAATGTATCATGGAATTAATTTAAGCAAGGTAAAGCAGGATGTGGGAGCATGCTGGTTGTCACTTGCCACTGAGTGGGCCCCAACTCATGGCAGCCATATCATGACAGAACAAGTTCTTGCTCAGTCCTCACTATCTTCATGATCCTTTGTATGTTTGAGCTTATGGTTGCAGTTATTGTGTCAATCCATCTCATTGAGGGTTTCCTTCATTTTTCTTGGCCCTCTACTTTACCAAACAGGATGTCTTTCCTGATGACATGTCCAAAGTAAACCAGTGATAGTCTCACCATTCTTGCTCCCAAGGAGAATTTGGGATGTATTTCTTCTGAGACTGATTTGTTCATTCTTTTGGAAGTCCATGGTATATTCACTGTTCTTCATTGACACCATAATTTGAACACATCAATTATTTTTCTGTCTTCCTTTTTCACTGTCCAACTTCCCCATGCACATGAGACAATTACAAATACCATGGCTTGGATCAGATGCACCTTAGTCAACTAAGTGACATCTTTGCTTTTTTAAAACTGTAAGGGAAATCTTTATCAGTCCTACCAAAACAAACAAACAAAAAAACAAAAAACAAAAAAGCAAACTCACTGCTGTCAAGTTGATTCCAACTCATAGCAACCTTGTGGAATGGAGTAGAACTCTGCTTCCACAGAGTTAGGATTTCCAAGGCTATAAATCTTTGCAGAAGCACACTGGCACATATTTCTCCCATGGAGAGCCTGGTGAATTCAAACCATCAACATTTCAATTAGGATCTGAGCTTTTCAACCGTTGTGTCTCCCACTGTGATTTGTTATAATAGAAGATGAGGTTGTATGTGGGATAATAGACACTGAGCTAATTAATACATTTGTTGGTAATAAGAAAGAGAGTATGATCTTGGGAGAGTAAAACTGAGGTAAGGTGGTAGATGAGATTGTTTAATCATTAGAGGTGAAGAGGTCAGAATTTGAGGGGCCAGGATAATAGGAGGATTTTTTTGTGGATGCTGATATCATCAAGAATTATGACAGGTATAATAGTGAATACACTTACAGGGTCAGGAGTTAAAAATTTCAAGGTTTGAGGGGTGGTTGCCCAGAGTTACCATAGCTGACTATGACAAGAAGGTACAGATTGGTGATGTGAAAACCCATACTGGGTGTTTTCTTGGAAGGAGGCATCATATATCTGAAAGTGGCAATAAAGACATTAATCCAATTTCTGTATTCAATGATATTGAGTTTTCAGGAGAAAAACAGCCACCCCTAGAGACGTTTCTAGGGAAAATGGTACTTCAGGAGAGAGATAAGCTACAGCAAGAAGATGGAGAGAAGGATCAGGTTGTTATTGTTGTTAAATCCATCGAGTCAGTTCTGACTCATAGCAACCCTATGAACAACAGAAAAAACACTGCCTGGTCCTGTGCAAGCGTCACAATCCTTACTGTACTTGAGCCCATCATTGCAGCCACTATGTAAAACCATTTCATTTAGGGTCTCCCCCTTTTTTTGCTGGCCCTCTAGTTTACTAAGTATGATGTTCTCCAGGGACTAGTCCCTTCTGAAAACATAACTAAAAAATGAGAGATGAAACTTGGCTATTCTTGCTTCTAAGGAGCATCCTGGCTGTTCTTCTTCAAGACTTGTTCATTCTTCTGCCACTCCATGGTATTTTCATTATTCTTCACCAACACCACAATTAAAATGCATCAATTCTTCTTCTGTCTTCTTTAGTCATTGTCCATTTTTCACATACATGTGAAGTTATTGAAAATACCATGGCTTGGGTCAGGTGCACGTTGGTCTCCAAAGTGACATCTTTGCTCTTAACACTGTAAAGAGATCTTTTGGAGCAGATTTTCCCAATATAATATATCATTTAATTTCTCAACTACTGCTACCATGGGGGTTGATTGTGGATCCAAGTAAAATTAAATCCTCAACAACTTCAGTATTTTCTCCATTTATCATGATGTTGATTATTGTTCCAGTAATGAGGGTCAGGGTAGAGGCTGAAAATAGCTCATTGTGAAAGGTTTGTGTATCTGTCATTTTTACTAGATTGTGATACCAAAAATATACACTGTATTTTATTCATGTTTGGGTTCTAAGATTCAAAGACAATAAAGCTTTGTTGAATTATTTAATATTGCATAGATTCTGTGGTAGTTAATATTATGTGTCAACTTGTATGGGCCTGGTTTTGAGTGGCTGGGCAGATGGAGGTAGTGGATGGTGGAATCTATTGGAGCAGCTGAGTAGCTGCCATAGAGATGTGATTTGGTCCAGTATATAAGAAGACACTTTGAAAAAGGTCTTTGAGCTTTTTGGCATGCTTGAACCCTGCATGGAGCTGAGTCTTCATTCTTTAGCCTGCCATGTTGCCTGCTGATCTTGGAACTATTTCTGGACTTGAATTAGTGGCCTGCCTTAATAATCTTGAGACTGTGCCATTTTACTTGTCGACCTTAGGTTTGTCAGCCTCAGCAGCCAGAAGCTGCGTGAGTTAAGAGAAGCCTCCAGCTTCAGTGGGTCGGGATCAAGACTCAGAGCTGAAGCCCAAGATCAAGGGCCTTCACCTAGCCCCTAGAGCTGGTACTTTGAACTTGGACTTCTAGCCTCGTAAAGTGTAAGAGAGTGAATTCCTGTTCGTTAAAGCCATACTTTTGCGGTATTTTCTGTTAGAACAGCACTAGAGAACCAAAAGAGATTCCTAAAAATAATATAGAACTTGTTTGAAAATAAATCTCAGTCATAACTTACATCAACAGAAGTCTAATATTTGTCACACTATAAATACCTGTCCCCATGAACAGCTTCCTGGGTATTCAGCCTCATAAATGTTCAGTCAGCTATGTTGTTGTTGTTATGTGCCGTCGAGTCAGCCCTGACTCATAGCGACCCCTCCTTGGGTTTCCAAGGCAGTATCACTACGGAAGTAGGATTGCCCAACCTTCCTTCCAAGGAGTGGCTGGTGGGTTTGAACCGCCAGCCTTCTGGTTAGCAGTCAAGTGTCTTAGCCACTATGCTACCAGAGCTCAGTCAGCTATAGCAGATATTATGTGTAACACTCTCTCTAATATTTAAGTTGCCAGCGCCTCCTCTTACCTCTTTGTCAACATGGCCTGTTTTCATATTGAATTTTATTTCATTTATAATTCATATTGGTTTTCTAGCCAACAACTAAGTGTCATTATCATGTATAGAGCACCACCAATTCCTGTTAATTAGCCCTGTAATTGCAAGTGAAAGAATTGTATACACTTGAGTTTCCCATGAAAATTTTAAAATAAGATGAAAATTCAGTAATTGCCTATTTCACTTTCAGAAGATTTCATAATTATTGAAGCATCTCTGCTGCTTTGAATTGGTGGTTCTTACTATACATTCTGGTCCAGGTGCTCACAGGATGGGCTATCTTCAGTTGTGCCAATTTCCTATCTGTTAGTAGTTAACAGGAAAATAGTGCAGGAAAATACCACTCCTCTAAATATACATCTAAGTATTTCTGGGAGAAAATATGCAGTAAGATCATACCTTATCATATTTACTTATAAATAATAGAGTTTTGAAAATTATGATTTATAAAAACATTTTCTAAAGGTGATATGGTAGTCTGTGACCGTTGCAGTCTGTTACTTTGAGGATTGAGCACAAATTGCTGATCTTTCACTTTAAGTGAGCTGATATCAGAGAGGGTAAAAATAGCTAACACTTATTGACTGCTATCTAGGTGCCATTTATGGTACTAAGCATTTCCCATGTGTTATTTCATTTAATCTTACCAAGACTATGAGGTGGGAACTATTAATTTATCCATTTTATAGAAAAAGAAATGAGTACCACTGCCCCCTAAAGAAGTGGTTACAAGAATACCACGTTTTATTGTGCTTCACAGATACTGTGTGTTTTTTACAAATTGAAGGTTTGTGGCAACCATGAATCAAGGAAGTCTGTTGGCATCATTTTTCCACACAGCACATGCTTATTTTGTGTCTCTGTGTCGTACTTTGGTAATCTCACAATATTTAAAACTTTTTCATAATTTTATTTCATACTCAATAGTCTACAGTTTAGTGTAAACATACTTTTATATGCACCAAAATGTTTGTATAACTCATTTTTTGTGATACTGATTTTATTGTAGTGATCTGGAACCCACATTATCTCTGAGGTATGCTTGTACTCATAAACCAGCTTTTCACAAATTAAAGCTTATGCCCAAGTTAGTTTAATTATTTTCTAGAGCATTTTCTAATATTATTATATTTATTCATTCATTGATTAATTTATTGGTTAAACTGATTTTATTGAGTTTTTTTATGTCAGGAACCAAAACTTCCAGTAGTCCTTGTACCTCTCTGCCCTGCTATTCTCATCCTAACACACATGACGAGATGATAAATGAATGCTCCATAGTCACAAAGGAAAGGAACCTGAATTCTTCTTACAAAGATTTATCATAGGGATGAACATTTGATTTAAGTGTCTTTTAATTAATTAATTTATATATATATACTTTTTTGCAGTAGGAAGTCACTAAAAATGTACACTGAATAGATGAAGTGAAAACATTTCCAGATCAATGAAAATGTATTAAAGCATATGTCTAGTTAATAGTAAAATCAAAACTAAAACCAATATTGTCATGATAGTAGCCAGTATAAAAATGAAAAAATTCATACTCTGTTTTGTAGAGTCCTCTAATAAAGGTTAGATCAGATACACTCTAAGGGAATTTCTTCTTGGGCAGTATGTATACGATAGAGAATGATGCCTCTAAGAATACAACTACTCTTAAGCAGGTAAATTTCAAAACATTTTGAACAGAATAGCAAATTCATACTTATCATGGAGCAGGCTTTTAAAACAATTTGGCACTTGACTGCTAACCAGAAAGCTGGTGGTTCAAACCCACCAGCCACTCCTTGGAAGGAAGGTTGGGCAATCTACTTTCGTAGTGATACTGCCTTGGCAACCCAAGGAGGGGTTGCTATGAGTTAGTTCCAACTCGACAGCACATAACAACAACAACAACAACAAGGTACAGTTTGATAACTCTCTGAACAATATTTATCTTTTTAATTGTTGGAACCAATCATGAATTCTAGCTTCAACTCAGAGTCCTTTTCTGTGACTTATCTTAAATTTTCTTTTTACTCAGTATCAAAGACCCCAGAGCTACTTATTTCTCAGCAGGTTATTTTGATACCAACTGTATCAGACACACACACACACACAAATATACACAACACACTTCCTACAGTATGATAAACTATTCAAATTACTCGTTTCAAACCAACCTAATTCTGTCTTTCCCGAAACATAATGGCAGAAGGAAGATGTCTTAGAAGTTGACAACATAAAACCAGGGAACTTTTCTCCTTATTCAAAAGGGGATACTTTATCTCATTGTCCCCCAAGACTTCCTCCCACCATTTTTCACAATATTCTCCTTCTAGTTAGGTATATGTTGATTTACATATACAATTCATTTTTCTCTGTCACAGTCTGTTACTACTAAATAGCTCAAAACATGGATTAAATTAGAAAGTCTTACAACTGAAAAAATAGTTTTTCAGTGAAATTAAATAAGACTTTTATGTAAGAATAGTAAGTATTAAAAAAATGTGATTTGGGTGAAAGTTTGCAGAACAATTTCATTTTCCATACAGTAGTTCATATACATTTTGTCTCATAACATTGACTGCAAGTTCCCACAATGTAACAGCTCTCTTCCCACTTCTTTCCCATAGTGACCTCTTCCTTGTGTCCTTCCTTCTCATGCACTCCCACCCCCTGAAGCTGTCTCCCTGTGCATATACTACCCTTTTGTTCTCTCATGTTTGATCTCTCCAAGGATCAAACATCTACATCTACCTGATGTAAATGTCCAGCCCATATGCCAGTGATTTATTTGGCTGGAAGGCACAGAAGTGAGTTCAGTTCTGGACCTGAAGGGCAGCTATGGGCCATAGTCTCAGGGATTTCATAAGGCTCTCTCAGACCAGCAAGCCTGGTCTTTTTGTTTGTTTTTTAATTTTGTTCCATGTTGTTCTCCCACCCAATCCAGGTTCTCCTACAGAGATCCCCCTCTGAGTGGTTGATGGTGGTAGCCAGGTACCATCTAGTTATTCTGGTCTCGTAGTCATGTAGGCTGAGGATGGCATGGTGTACCAGTCCCTGATGCTAATTATTTCCATGCATCTTTGTTTTACTTCATTCTTCTTTGCTCTGAATGAGGAGAGACCAATTGTTGCATTCAGAGTAAGCATCTTCGCTGCTTGCAAGATTTTAAGATACCAGTCTTCACTCACCAAGGTAGGATGTGGAACAATGTTTTTGTATAGTATGTTATGCTAATTGAGCTTGATGCCCCCTGGGATGTTGGTCCTGAGCCCACAGGTCCAACTACTCACTCCCTGTGGGTAGCTGGCTATGGCCAAGAAGTCACCACAACTTTGTTCCTTGTCACCTCTACTATGTACCTGGACATTCTTACAGAACATACAAATACGCTTGTAGAAACATTGCCTGCCAATCCTATACATGGTCATGGGTACACTCCTCCCTGCCTAGACATACCTGATTGTTTAGCCTGTCCACCCATCTGTCCACCCGTAGATCAATGTTTGCCATCACTGACAATGCAGTACTGTATGTGCTTAAAAGGGTTCATCTTTGTTGTCTGTATCTCCCATGTACTTCTCTATGTCTTCCTCTTCCTCAGTGCCACCATGTTGATCACTCACATTTAATGCATTGCCCTTCCCTTCACTCAAATCAATACTTGTCTCTACCTATCTAGCAGTGTTCCCTCCCCTCCTGTCCTACCCCAGTAACCAACAAAGAAAATTTCCTTCCATATATAAACCTTTCCTTGACTTTTCACAATAGCAGATTAATACAGTATTTGTTGTTCTGTGATTAACTTCTTTTACTCAGCATAATGTCCTTCAAGTTCATCCATGTCATGCAGTATTTTGCAGATTCTACATTATTCTTTAGTGTTGCATAGTATTCCATTATGTGTATGTACCTAGGTTGTTTCCATCTTTTTTCTAGAATAGTAGATTTGTGTGAGTGTGTGTGTGTGTGTGTAGTCTACATTTTTGGGTCTAAAACATTTATAAGTGAAAAAAATCACTATACACACACACACACACACACACATATGTAATCTTGAGGTTTTTAAATCATGTAGACTAGGACTTCTCTTTTTCCCTGTACTGTAAAAAGAAAAAAAAATAAAGGGAGATACTTTCTCCCTTGTTCCTTTTTTATATTAGCATTATCAGTCTTGTTAGCATTTTCTTATTTTCTGAATATCCAGACTCTTTCAAAGGTAACTGTCATCTCACATTTGATAATATCTGTGATGAACACCGGACCAGAGAACAGAGAGGTTTATTTTGTTCCTCCATTTTCTCTACCCCATTACCTTATTTGCTCTATCAATTAAACATCCTGTGCTTGTAAGTGACAATAAATTGATCCTAGCCCATTTAAGCATTAGTTAATTCACTAGATAAAGGTTGGGTGGTTTGCATAGTGGAAGGAATAGCTAAACATACCTTGGTTAGATAAGAAAAAGGACAATTCTAGACACATGCCTTAGCAGTAGGAGTTTCTGTTGTTGTTGTTGTTAGCTGCTATTGAGTTGTCCCTGACTCACAGCAACTTCATGTACAGCAGAATGAAACAGTGCCTCGTTCTGTGCCACAGCTACAATCCTTGCTATACCTGAGTTCGTTGTGTCAATCCATCTCGTTGAGGGCCTTCCCCTTTTTCATTGTCCCTCCACTTTCCCAAGCATGATATCCTTCTCCAGGGAATGGTCCCTTCTTACAACATGACCAAAGTAGGTGAGACGAAGTTTGGCCGTTCTCGCTTCCAATGAGCATTCTGGCTGCGCTTCTTCCAGGACATATTTGTTAGTCCTTTTAGCAGTCTTTGATACTTTCAGCATTCTTTGCCAACACCACAACTCAAAAGCATCAACTCTTCTTAGTATTCTTTATCACTGTCCAGCTCTCACATGCACATGAGGTGATTGAAAATATCATGGCTTGTGTCAAGTGCACCTTAGTCTTTAAGGAAGCATCTTTGCTCTTCAGCACTTGAAAGAGGTCCTTTTGCATATTTCCCCAATGCCATTCGATGTCTGATATCTTGACTGCTGCTTCCATTGGTGTTGATTGTAGAACCAAGTAATATGAAGTATTTCACAACTTTGATCTTTTCCCCATTCATCATGATGTTGCTTCTTTGTCCAGTTGTGAGGATTTTTGTTTTCTTTATACTGAGGTGTGATCCATACTACAGACTGCAGTCTTCAATCTTCATGAGTAAATGTTTCAAGTCATCCTCACTTTCAGCAAGCAAAGTTGCATTGTCTGCATAATGCAGGCTGTTAATGAGTCTTCCTCCAAACTAGATGCCATGTTCTTCTTCATATAGTCCAGCTTCTTGGAGTATTTGTTCAGCATGCAGATTAAATAAGTATAGTGAAAGGATGCAACCCTGTCACACTCCCTTCTTGATTTTAAACCATGCAGTGTCTCCTTGTTCTGTTCAAATGACAGCCTCCTGGTCTATGTACAAGTTCCTCATGAGCACAGTTAAATGTTCTGGAATTCCTATTCTTCTCAATGTTATCCATAATTTGTTATGATACACACAAACAAATACTTTTGCATAGTAAATAAAACACAAGTAAACATCTTTCTGGAATTCTTTGCTTTGAACCAAGATCCATTTGATATCAGCAATGATATCCCTCATTCCATATCTTTTTCTGAATCCAACTTGCCTTTCTGGAAGTTCTCTGTCAATATATTGCTGTAACCATTTTTGAATTATCTTCCATAAGATTTTACTTCCATGTGATATTAATGATATTGTTTGATAATTTCCACATTCTGTGGGATCACCTTTCTTTGGAGTGGGTAAAAATGTGGATCTTATCCAGTCAGTTGGCCAGGTAGCTATCTTCTAAATCTCCTGGCATAGCCAAATGAGAGCTTCTAGTACAGCATCCATTTGTTGAAACATCTTAATGGGTATCCCATCAATTCCTGGATCCTTGTTTTTTGCCACTTCCCTCAGTGCAGCTTCAACTTCTTTCAATACCATTTGTTTTCGATCATATGCCACCTCCTGAAATGGATGAACATCACCAATTCTATTTGGTATAGTGACTCTGTGTATTCTTTCCATCTGCTTTTGATGTTTCCTGCATCATTCAATATATTGCCCATAGAATCTTTAAATTTTGCAACTCAGTGGTTAATTTTCCTCTTCACTTCTTACAGCTTGAGAAATACTGAGTGTGTTCTTCCCTTTTGGCTTTCCAACTTCATGTCTTTGCACATTTCATTATAATATTGACTTTGTCTTCTCTAGCTGCTCTTTGAAATCTTCTGTTTAGCTCTTTTATCTTGTCATTTCTTCCCTTTACTTTAGCTACTCTCCATTTAAGGGCAAGTTTCAGAGTCTCTTCTGACATCCACTTTGGTCTTTTCTTCCTTTCTGGTCTTTTTAATGACCTCTTGCTTTCTTCATGGATGATGTTCTTGATGTCATCCCACAACTCCTCTGGTTTTCGGTCATTGGTGTTCAGTGCAGCAAATCTAGTCTTTAAATAGTCTCTAAATTCAGGAGGGATAAAATCAAAGTCATATTTTGGCTCTTGTGGACTTGTTTTAATTGTCTTCAACTTCATCTTAAACTTGCAAATGAGCAGTTGATGGTCTGTTCCACAATCAGCTTCTGGCCTTGTTTTGGCTGAAGATACTGAGCTTCTCCATCATGTCTTGCCACAGATGTAGTCAATCTGATTCCTGTGTAATTCCATCTGGTGAAGTCCGTGTATATAGCTGCCATTTGTGTTGTTGTAAAAATGTATTTGAAATGACTAATCGTTGGACTTGCAAAATTCTTATCATGTGATCTCCAGCATTATTTCTGTTTACAGGGCCAAATTTTCCAACTATCTGTGATTTGTCTTTACTTTCAATTTTTGCATTCCAGTTACCAGTGATGATCAGCACATACTGATTACATGTTTGGTCAATTTCAGACTTCAGAAGTTGGTAAAAATCTTCAATTTCCTCATCTTTGGCTTTGGTGTTTGGTACACAAATTTGAATAATATTAATATTAACTAACTTTTCTTATAGGCATATGGATATTATTTACTTCAGGATAGATCTTGAAACATTCTTTATGATGATAAATGCCATGCCATTCCTCTTCAAATTGTCATTTCCAGCATAGTAGACCATATGATTATCTGGTTCAAAATGACCAAAACCGGTCTATTTCAGCTCATTAATGCCTAGGATATCAGTCTTTATGTGTTTCATTTCATTTTTGACAACTTCCAATTTTCCTAGATTCATACTTTGTACATTCCATGTTCCGATTATCAATGGATGTTTGCAGCTCTTTCTCCTCATATTGAGTTGTGCCACTTCCACAAATGAAGGCCCTGAAAGGTCTGCTTTATCCGTATCAATAAGGTAGGCTCTACTCTGATGAGTCAGCTCTTTCCCAGTCATAGTTTGAGTGACTTCCAACCTGAGGGGCTCATCTTCTGGCACTATATTGTACAGTGTTTTAGTGCTATTCATAAAATTTTCTGGTAATATATCAGACAGTGTTTCACTACTATTCATAAGATTTTCACTGGCCAATTCTTTGAGAAATGGATGGCCTCTTCCTTCATCCAAGTCTGTCTCAGTCTGGAAGCTCCACCAAAACCAGTCTACCATACACATCCCTGCTGGCACAGCCTCTCAACAACATGCCAACCACCACAGTATGACAAACCGACAGACAGGTTTGTTTTCCTTAGCTGTTCCAATCGCTCTGCTCACTTCCTGGGCTTCCCCCTACCTGTTCCTGCTGGCCCTGTCTGCTGCTGCTCCCTTTGCCTGGGGGCTGTCTGTCTCTCACCCTCCTTACCTGGAAACTCCTCCTAGGAGTTTCTGGCACTTACAATCATTCACTGCCAATGACTATTATGGGGCTTCTCCATTCAAATTTGAAAGTCCTGGGAGACAGAGTCTTAGTGTTCCAATTTTAATCAGGAATCTTTAACCAGATTTGTCAACTCCGGGCAGTGAACAGGGCATTGGAGCACAAACATCATTCGACATTAGGGGCCATTTCAATAGAAGAAGGAATAACTGTGAGTTAGTCCCTAGGAGTGTCTGCAATAATAGTCTATATTGGCTTCCCTGGAGAGAAAATTAGAAATGTAAACCATTTGTACACACAGTGTTCCTTTGTTAAAATTTAGTAATATTTACACATGCAGTGATTTCTACAGTTTGTTGGTTAAATATCCATAGCTTAGAATCATCACTTGCCATAGAAACAGGATTTTTTTTTTTTTTTTTTTTGGATTATTTGTGTAACCAGCTCAAGCTTATGTTTTATACTTTGTGAAAGGAAAAACCACAAAAAGTTCTTAGTAGAAGAGTTGGCATTTATATGGGCAGTTCAATTAACACTACAAAAAATTTGTTGAAGATAGGGATTTTTATTTTTTTCCTTCATTTACCTTTTATTAATTTTGACATGTGCAGAATCTAGTCTCAGAGCCTATTACCAGTCTAGAAGCCAATAATTGCTTTTTAAATAAATGAATTCATAAGTGAAATATCCATAACAGATGCCTTTATTTGTAAACATCTTGTCATAAAAATATTTATCTTCTCCGTTAGACTATCTTAGGGTTCAATCACCTTTAAAACAAATTAAAGTTGAAATCATAATTACTAGTTAGCTCATTGGACAGAGAAGGATATTGAAGAGGCAGAAAATTCCAGGTTCAACTCTCAATAACTCAATAATTACAGAGACTGCACAAAGATACATGGATATGGACACATAACCAGTGTATCATCTTCCCAGACATGAGGTGATAAATGAATTTGAAGGTGGGAGGTCACTTAAAGTGGAAATTACCATTAATATTGATATGTGACCAAAAGAGGGACGGGGCAAAACAAATATTTCCATTTCATTAACTGTGATAAACAAAGGTAGAAGAAGAGCTTACATGGAACAATTTTCTCATAGGACCATTTAATTTATTGATTGATGTGCCAGTGTCCATTTGGCAAGTGTATAACCATGAAGCTTTGCTGACAGCTGACATTTTTAACATTTTGTATAATTTTATGGTTTTAGGTGCCTAATGCATACATACTATCTGATACTTTACTGTAATGCTGTTGGATTGAAGTTCTAGGAAACAACCGACAATCTTCTCATAATTTGGAAATCAAAAATTATCTACCAACTACTTTTATATTTCCCCCCTTCTCACCAATTCTTTCTCTTCTGAATTAAAATTTTGGTTGACAATTCTTCTATAAATAAAACAATGAACTATCTTTAATTTGTTTGGCATTTCAATAAGAGTTCAGTTCATTGTAATTGCTGTTGTAATATTGCCATTTAACATTTGGTGTTTATCTTACCCACCATTCATCTGTTAAGTTTGTCATACTGTGGTAGCTAGTGTGTTGCTGTGATGCTAGAAGCTTTGTCACCAGCGGGTTACCCTTAGTGGACAGATGTTAGCAGAGCTTCTACACTAAGACAGACTAGGATGTGGTCAGGTCCACTTCTGAAAGTAATTGGTGTTGTTGTTATGTGCTGTCGAGTCGGACCCAACTCATACCAACCCCTCCTTGGGTTTCTGAGGCAGTATCACTATGAAAGTAGATTGCCCAACCTTCCTTCGGAGGAGTGGCAGGTGGGTTTGAACCACCAGTCTTCTGGTTAGCAGTCGAGTGTGTTAGGCACTACACCCTGTAAGAAATTGGCCACTGAAAATGTTATGAATGGCAAAGAGACATTGTCTAACATAATGTCAAAAAGGAGCCCTTCAGACTGGAAGGTACTCAAAATACAAATGGGAAGAGCTGCTTACTTAAAGCAGACTTGACCTTAATCACGTAGATAAAATAAACCTTTCTGGACCTTCATTTGCTAATGTGGCATAACTCAAAATGGGAAGAAATACCTACAAGTATCCATTAATAATAGGAATGTGAAATGTGCTGAGTATGAATTTAAGAAAATTGAAAATTGTGAGAAAGGCAATGAACACATAAAGATCAACATGCTAGGCATTAATGATCTGAAATGGACTGGTGTTGGCCATTCTGAATCAAAAAAATCATATGGTCTACTATGCTGGGGATGGCAAATTGAAGAAGAATGCCATCATATTTATTGTCAAAAAGAACACTGCATGATCTATCCTGAAGTGTAATGCTTCAGTGCTAGGATAATATCGATACACCTGCAAGAAAGACCAGATAATACTATTCTTATTCCAATTTAGTCACCAATGATTAAAGCCAAAGATGAAGAAATTTAAGGTTTTTAAAAATGTCTGAAGACTGAAATTGACCAAGCATGAAGTCAGAATGTATTGATAATTATTGGTGATTGGAACGCAAAAGTTGGGGACAAAAAAATGCATCAGTGGTTGCAAAATATGGCCTACGTGATAGAAATGATGCTGGAGATCCCATGATGGAATTCCGTAAGACCAATGACTTATTCATGGCAAATACCTTTTTAAAAAAATAAGTAGAAGCTATACACCTTGACTCAGACGGCTCCCTTGTTACCCTCCCGAGAGGGACCAGGTCTCCGGGAGCAAGGTAAGCATGGGCGGGCTGGTGCTTACTCACTGATCTGCACTGAACA
>NW_006921772.1:5121577-5159500 GCF_000298275.1 Orycteropus afer afer
CCGTAGGTCTCCTTTTTTTTGGTATTTTCATGCAAATTCTTCTGCTAGTTGGGGTTTAGTCCAAATCTGCATCCTTTCCTTCAAGGCTCAGGCTCCAAGATTATCTTCTGTGTCTGTGTTAATTGGTTTCCCTTTTCTTTGTTGAAGAGGGTCTGTGCAATCCTTCTGCCTAGTCCGCCATCTTCCCTATTCATTGTCCGTTTTTCAAATTTTTAAGGGGTGATTGAAAATACCATGGCTTGGGTTAGTTGCACCTTAGTCTTGAAAGTGACAGCTTTGCTCTTCAATACTTTAAAGAGGTCTTTTGCAAGCATATTTGTCCAGTACAATACTACATCTGATTTCTTGACTGCTGCTTCAATGGGAGTTGATTTTTGACCCAAGTAAAATGAAATCCCTGACAACTTCAATCTTTTCTCAATTTATTGTGATTTCCTTATTGGCCTATCTGTGAGTATTTTTGTTTTCTTTATGTTGTGATGTAATCTACAGTGAAGACTGTAGTCTTTGATCTTCATCAGTAAGTGCTTCAAGTCTTCTTCACTCTCAGCAAGTAAGGTTGTGACATGTGCGTATCAGAGATTATTAATGAGTATTCCTCCAATTCTGGTGCCACAGACTTCTTCATATCATCCAGCTTCTCAGATTATTTGTTCAGTATACAGACTGAATAAGTATGGTGAAAGGATACAACCTTGATGCATACCCTTCCTGATTTTAAACCATACAGTATCCCTTTGTTCTGTTCAAATGACAGACAGCCTTTTGGTCTATGTACAGGTTCCTCATGAGCACAATTAAGTGTTCTGGACTTCCCATTCTTTGCAATGCTATCCATAATTTGTTATAAGCTGCACAGTTGCATGCATTTGCATTGTCAGTGGAACAGGTAAATATGTTTCCAAAAGCATTCTTTGCTTTTAGCCAAGATCCATCTAATAGCAGCAGTTACATTCCTTGTTCCATGTGCTCTTCTGAATCCAGCTTGAATGTCTGGAAGTTCTTTGTCAATATCCTTGTTCTGGTTAGCCAGTACCAATCTGACAAGAAATATACCACAAATGGCATGGCCTTAACAAACAGGAGTTTATTCTTCCAATTTGGAGGTTTTAAGCCCACATTCAAAGTACCAGGCTCTAGGGGCTAGATGAAAGCCCCTCAACCTTGGGATTCAGCTCTGCCTCCTGCTCCCAGCCCACTGGAGCTAGAGGCATCTCTTCACTCAGACAGCTGCTAGATGCTGAGACTGACAAACCCAAGGTTGACAAGTAAAAAGGCACAATCCTGATGCTACCAAACCACACAGCAGGCCATTAATTTAAGTCCATTGTAAGTCCCGAGGTCGGCAGAGCATGGCAGGCTGCTGAACAATGACACAGCTACATGCGGGGTCCAAGCATGCCATAGGCTAGAGACTATTACCAAGGCTTCTCCTTATATACAGGAAGCAGACCACATCCCAAAAGCAGCTACTCAGTTGCTTGTGGTAGATCCCACCATGGAGTTGATTGCCAGTCTCATCATGGGGAATAACTACCACCAGCTGCCAGCCACTCAACCAGGCCCAGCCAAGTTGACATACAAACATAACCACCACAACACCCATATAAGCAGCAGTCAAGAAATCAAACAAGGTATTGTATTGGGCAGATGTGCTGCAAAAAACCTCTTTAAAGTATTAAAGAGCAAAGATGTCACTTTGAAGACTAATGTGTGCCTGACCCAAGTCATGATATTTTCAATAGCTACATATGCATGTGAGAAATGAATAACGAAGACTGTAGAAGAACTGATATTTTTAAAATATTGGTGAAGAATATTGAAAATACCATGGACTGCTAGAAGAATGAGCAAATCCATCTTAGAAGAGGTACAGCCAGAATGCTCTTTCAAAGCAAGAATGGCCAGAATTCATCTCTTGTATTTTGGTCATGTTCTCAGAAGGGACCAAGCCCTGGGGAAAGATATCATGCTTGGTAAAGTAGAGGGTCAAGGTAAAAGAGGAAGACCCTCAACAAGATGAATTGATACAGTGGTTGCAAAGATGGGCTAAAGCATAGCAATGATTGTGAAGATGGCACAAGACTTGTTGGTGTTTCATTCTATTGTATTCAAATGAAAAAAAAAAAAAAAAAAAAAAGGAGCTCTGGCAGTGTAGTGCCTAAAGCATTTGACTGCTAACCAGAGTTCTGGAGGTTCAAACCCACCAGCCACTCCTTGGAAGGAAGATTGGGTGATCTACTTCTGTAGTGATACTGCCTCAGAAACCCAAGGAGGGGTCACTATGAGTTGGGAGCTGACTTAATGGTATATAATAACAACACTTTATCTTACATTTTTATAGAAACATTAACATTGTTGTCAATGAAACTTATAAGGTATATTTATATGCATCATGTATATCATATATATACATATATACATACATATCTCTATCTATCTAATTAATGCTACAGACTCAAACATGGCGACCCCTCCTTGGATTTCTGAGGCAGTATCACTACAGAAGTAGGTTCCCCAGGCTTCCTTCAGAGGAGTGGCTGGTGGGTCTGAACCTCCAGGCTTATGGCTAGCAGTCAAATGCCTTTAGGCACTATGCCACCAGAGCTCCTATTTATGAACAATGTATCAATAATAGACATAAGGAAAATTGTATCTTATCATTTGTAGGCGATTTTATAAGCTGAGTCCATTTTTAATAAATATCTTCCCATTCAGTATTAATCTTTGGAAATAGTACCTATGCAAATGTTCCTCTTCATGTAATTCCAATTGGTATACAAATATACTTTACTTAGAGTATTGTTATGCATTCATTTTAGTACAATGTTAAAAGAAACGACAGATTTTAAAGTGAATCAAGCAATCTAAATTATTGCAAGAATTGATTAATTTGACTGAATTATCAAGATACTTGTTAGCAAAGCCTGAAATATCTAGCTTTCAGAAACAGTGATCTAGGATTATGGCACAATGATTGAAAGGCAAAGATTTTGGATAAGTAAATAAATTTTAGGAAAAAGAAATCCTCGAAGCACAGATTTCCCAGGTCCATGATAAGAAGTTTTCTATGTACATTGTTGTGTAAAACAACCAAGTATAAAAAATTTCCCAGGTAAAAATTTGCAATTATCTATAGAAGTCATAATGTAAATTTGAAATTATTAAATGCAATTCATTTTATTGGAAGTTGCAACTTGGAAATAAGTCTATGGTCAATATCTGATTATTTGGCTTAAGACACAACTCCTGAGTAATTTATTGCAATTATATAAAAATAAATTAAACTTTTACTACTTTGGTAAAACATACAGATCTTCAACATTGTTGAAGTGTTAATAAAGGTAAGATAAATCTTAATAGTGTTAAAGCTGACTTCAGCAGCCAAAATAGAACTGGCTGGGAATAAACACAGAAAGAACAGTCAGAGTTTGATAGCTTTCAAACTCAGACCAGTTTTATTTGGTGCTTTGGTAAAGATTGGAAGTCATTTTTCTTTGATACCATTTTATTTTCAGGGAAGAGGGCTTGGAAGTTTATTACACATAAATATGGTGGCATTTGATTAGTAACCAAAAGATTGGCAGTTCAAACTGACCAACTGTTCCATGGGAAAAAGATGAAGCAGTCTGCTTCTGTCTTTATAACTTGGAAATCCTATGGGCTGTTCTACTCTGCTCTATGGGTCACTGTGATTTGGAATCTACTGGCTCAATGGCAGTAGATTTCTCACATATGTTACTAAGTCCATCTATCTATAGGTCGATGCCTTTTAACTGTAATTTTTTCCCAAAAAATGCTTTCAGCTTCAAAAACAAAAAACAAAAAAACCAAACTCACTGTCATTGAGTCAATTCTGACTCATAGTGACCCCCTTTGGGTTTCCGAATTGATGAATCTTTGTAGAAGTAGATTGCCCAGTATTCTTTCCACGGAGTGGGTAGTGGGTTTGAACCACCAACCTTCTGGTTAGCAGTCAAATGCCTTAGGCACTACACCCCAGACTTTAATTTGATGCCCAGTGGTGACAATAAATAAATTCAATGCTATCTCTGTAATACCACTATTGACGTACAGAGAGGCTCATAAACATAGATCATTTTTACCTAATTGGAAATTGGTCAAGGCACATTTTTATAACTGCATGCCAGAGGTCAATTAAAATATCAGCTAATTTTTAGTGCCCTTGTCTTTTAAATTTAGGTGTTTGCATAGAAATGAATAAATGTATCCATCTAAATTAATTTTCAAACCTGACAGTGCCATACTGTCAAGAAAAGATTGAGTCCATCCTCTGAGCTGTTTGGACAGTAAAAACTAATGAATGAAAACACGTCTGTCTGAAAAACAAAAACAGTTTTACTTCACCTGTTAGTACAGGACAAAGTAAACTGAGTGGAAAATGTCACCTTTAACAAGTTTTTATTTAAAGTAATTATAATACTGTTCCTTAAGATTGTCATGTTAGAGAATATACAGTATATAGTTTATAAAGCATATTTACATTTATTTCTTATATGATTCTCCTAATAGATTTCAGTGATAGGCAATGTCCACACCATCACCTCAGATTCATAGGTGGAAGAACTGAGATACAGAAATATGAAGTGACAAACCCAAGTTTACAGAACCAGCATGCAAAGAAAAATATTTCTCCAAGTGGAGATCAGACTTACTTAGTTCACCTGGTTGTTTCCTCGTCTGTGACCTAGTAAAATGATATTGCACTAGACAATCTAACAGTTCTTTTTCAGCTAGAAAAAATCAACTACCAACGATTTCAGGCACAGCCTTTTTTCTTTTTAGGAATGTATTGCTTAAGAGAAAATAGAAGACATGTTCCTAAAAGAGCAACACAGTAACATAAAACTTATACAACACAAGGAAATGAGAGGATAGATCTGGATATAATAAAATTAAAAAAACTCAAACCAAACTCACTGCCATAGAGTCGATTTTGACTCATAGTGACCCCCGTTGGGTTTCTGAGGTGGTAAGTCTTTATAGAAGTAGATTGCCCAGTCTTCCTTCCACGGAGTGGCTGGTGAGTTTGAACCACCAGCCTTCTGGTTAGTAGTCAAATGCCTTAGGCACTACACCACCAGAGCTCCTTAAAATAAAAATAAGTCTCTTAAAATAAGGAAACTACTAAAAGTAAAGCTGGGCTGTAATATAAAATTTCTACATGACTCTATTAATATATATATATAAAAAACATCTAACTATATCTAAAATATATTTGGAATAATCTCATTTATTGGTCCTGAAAAAGGAAAACAATTAATTTCCTCTAATAAATGTTCTTGGGAAGAGATGTAATTTATTACAGATTATGTTGTTGTTGTTATGTGCTCTCAAGTCAGGCCTGACTCATAGCGACCCCTCCTTGGGTACCAAGGTGGTATCACTATGGAAGTAGATTGCCCAGCCTTCCTTCTGAGGAGTGGCTGATGGGTTTGAACCACCAGCCTTCTGGTTAGCAGTCAAGTGCCTTAGGCACTATACTACCAGAGCTCCTATTATAGATTATAAGAATTCATTAACTGTGTTCAAAACTGTGTTCATTCCCACAGTTTTTACTTTAACCTGATAGTGAGATAATGTTCAATAATGCCACACAAAGATACAGTTACCATATTTAGGATTCAATATCTACTGACAGCCATTGGAAGTCTTGTTGTCCTACCAAATGAAGAGGAAAGTGGAATTTCTGAGAGTGACTAGTTGGAGTTAAACAAAAGCATAACTATAAAAATAATGATAACAAAAGAGAAAAAGTCAGAAGATGAGGGTCACTTAATCAACTTTTTGGACAGGACTTCGAACTAGTCATCCTGAGTCTCAGTTTCATCATTTGTAAAATAGTATAAGAATTTCTCTCTTACTACAATGTAGTCAGGATTGAATTAAATAAAGGGCTTTGAGATTACAAAGTCTCACATACCCCTAGGGTGCTATGCCTTTTGTTTTAAGGCCACTGTTAATTTTTTTCAAGAACAGAAAAGGTATATTGTGTTCTACCTACCTTAAATATGCATAAAATGTTTTAGGTTTAGTCATGCATCCCATTCATTTTTTCTCTCTTTATTTTACAAAAAAAGAAAAACAACAACACTCTTAAAATACAATCTTGAGCCTTCAAAAAAAAAAATCCTGCTTTTTAGAATATCTTGGTGCTTAGAATAGATAATTGAAATACAGTGATAATACTATAAAGCAATATAAAATTCAAAGAGATTGGCTATACTCCTATCTTTTACTTTAATTATTTTCAGCTTGCATAATTGTCAATTCTACCCAAAATACTACTTTTTGAATATACCAAATTCCTCTCTGTTCTTTTTCTCTTGGTTTTATTTAGGTTCTGTGAGTGGACTTGTTTTCTTTCCTTCTTTATTCAATCTTTTCTTTTTCAAGTGGCTATGAGTCAGAATCAACTCGATGACTGTGGATTTGGTTTGGGTTCATTAATAGCCAAGACACTCTGCTAGGCACTTAGGAATACAAAAACAAAACATGCTTAAAGTCTAATAGGGTAAAGGTAAATCAGTTAAAGATATGTAATAAAATACAGAATGCAAAGACAGGAGTGCCTTGGGACGAACAGAACGCTGCTGGCTGTGCTGACACTAAAGAGGAAAAGGCCACATCAGTCCAGAATATCATTAAGTAAGATTTGTAGCTCCCAAGGTGTTTTTCCCATAAAATTCGAACACGCTGCCATTGGGTTAATTCTGACTCAAAGCAACTCTATAGGGGAGAGTAGAATCGCCCAGTAGGTTTTCCAAAGTTGTATATCTTAACAGAAGTAGAAAGTCTCATCTTTTTTGAAGGAACAGCTAGCAGGTTCAGATAGCAGAACTTTTGGTTAGCAGCCGAATGTTTTAACCACTGAGCCATATTTCTTTTCCTGTATTCTTATCATTAGTGATGTTGTTGTTGTTGTTATGTGATGTTGAGTTGGACCCGACTCATAGTGACCCCGACTTGGGTTTCCGAGGCGGTATCACTACGGAAGTAGATTGCCCAACCTTCCTTACGAGGAGTGGCCGGTGGGTTTGAACCGCCAGCCTTCTGGTTAGCAGTCAAATGCCTTAGGCACTATGCCACCAGATAGTTTCTGTTGATATCTCGATACATCAAATTTAATGATGTTGTTAAGTGCTGTTGAGTCAGCTCCGACTCGTAATGACCCCATATACAACAGAATAAAATATTCTCTGGTCCTGCACCATCCTCACAATCCTTGCTATGCTTGGGCCCATCGTTGCAGCCACTGTGTCAATCCATCTTGTTGAGTGTCTTGCCCTGCTTCGCTGACCTTCCACTTTATCAAGCATGACATCCTTCTCCAGGCAATGGTCCCTTCTGACAATAAAGTAGATGAGAAGGTAATTCCAAGGAGCATTCTGGATGCACTCCAGGACATTTGTTCATTCTTCTGGTAGTCCAGGCACTTTCAATATTCTTCACCAACCTCATAGTTCAAAGGCATCATTCAACTCTTTCATCTTCCTTATTCATTGTCCAGCTTTCACAAGCATATGAGGCAACTGAAAATGCGATGACTTGGCTTATGTGCACCTTACTCTTCAAAATGTTATCTTAACTCTTTAGCACTTTAAAGAGATCTTTTGCAGCAGATTTGGCCCATGCAATAGGTCATCTGATTTCGTGATGGCTGCTTTCATGGGTGCTGATTGTGGATAGAAGTAAAATGAAATCTTTGACACCTTCAAACTTATCATGATGCTGCTTGTTGGTACAGTTGTGAGGATTTTTTGGCTTATGTGCACCTTACTCTTCAAAATGTTATCTTAACTCTTCAGCACTTTAAAGAGATCTTTTGCAGCAGATTTGGCCCATGCAATAGGTCATCTGATTTCTTGATGGCTGCTTCCATGGGTGCCGATTGTGGATAGAAGTAAAATGAAATCTTTGACACCTTCAAACTTATCATGATGCTACTTGGTCCAGTTGTGAGGATTTTTGTTTTCTTCATATTGAATTGTAATCCACACTGCAGACTGTAGTCTTTGATCTTCATCAGTAAGTGCTTCAAGCCATCTTCACTTTCAGCAAGCAATATTGTGTTGTTCACATATTGCAGGTTGTTAATGAGTCATGCTCCAACCCTGATGCCAGTTCTTCTTCGTATAGTTCAGCTTCTCAGATTATTTGTTCAGCACACAGATTGAATAAGTATGGTGAAAAGATAAAACCTTTAAACACACTCTTCCTGATTTTAAACCATGCAATGTCCCCTTGTTCTCTTCTAATGACAGCCTCTTGGTCTGTGTACAGTTTCCTCATGAGCACAATTAAGTGTTGTGGAATTCCCATTCTTCTCAATGTTATCTGTAATTTGTTATGATTCACACAGTTGAATGCCTTGGCATAGTCAATAAAACAGAGGTAGACAACTTTCTGGGATTCTTTGCTTTCAGCTAAGATCCATCTGATATCAGCAATGATATCCTTCATTCCATGCCCTCTTCTGAATCCAGCTTGCATTTCTGGACGTTCTCTGTCCATATGCTACTTCAACCATTTTTCAATCATTTTTAGCAAAATTTTATTTGCGTGTCATGTTAATGATATTGTTTGATAATTTCCACATTCTGTGGGATCACCTTTATTTGGAATGAGTACGAATATGGATCTCTTCTAGTCAGTTGGCCAGGTATGTGTCTCCCAAATTACTTGGCATAGATGAGTAAATGCCTCCAAAGCATGTTTGTTGAAACATCTCAATGGGTATTCTGTCAATTCCTGGAGGCTTGTTTTTTGCCAATTTCCTCAGTGCAGGTTTGACTTTCTTCAATGCTATTGGTCTTTGATCATATGCCACCTCCTGAAATAGTTGAACATGGACCAATTCTTTTTTTTACAGTGATTCTGTGTATTCCTTCTATCTTCTCTTGATACTTTCTGCACCATTCAATATTTTGCCCATAGAATCTTTCAGTATTGCAACTTGAATCTTGAATTTCTTTCTTCAGTTCTTTCAGCTTGAGAAATGCTGAGAGTATCCTTGCCTTTTTGTTTTCTAACTCCAGGTCTGTGCATGTTTCATGATAATAACTGACTTTGTCTTCTCAAGCTGTTCTTTGAAATCTTCTGTTCAGCTCTTTTATCTTGCTATTTCTTCCATTTCTTTTAGCTACTCTCCATTCAAGGGCAAGTTTCAGAGTCTCTTCTGATATCCATTTTGGTCTTTTCTTCCTTTCCTATTTAGGGAACCTTTGCCTTTCTTCATGTATGGCATTCTTGATGTCATTCCACAATTCATGTGTTTTTCAGTCATTGGTGTTCAATGGTCAAATCTTTCTTCAGATGGTCTCTGAATTCAGGATATACAACCTAAATTTATCATGTTTTCCAAAAATACTGTTGTCATTTTTTTTTTTTTTTTCCACTTCTCTTAAGAACATCATCACCCTGTCTTGTATCATGCTATCAAGGCTTAAAATGTTTGTTATCATTATCCTTTCTTTTATTCTTTACAGCTAGTATGAGAACAGGATCCAAGTCATGTTCGGTATTATGTGCTATCTATCTATTGTCCTCCTGGTTCTGGCCTTGCTTTGAACCAACTACTTTGACTTTGTGAACACATCTCACTTTGTGAACCACTGCACCTCTATTTCCTTGCTTATTTGTTTTCTTCCACTGGAATGCCTTTTCCCTACCATTATTTACCAACAACTATAAACAGCTGACTAAGATGCAGCCTTTTCCGTGAACCTTACCTGTCCTCTTTCTCATTGGTTACCTTGGAATCTGGCTTCAGGGTTAGAGGTTGTCAAAGGTCTAGGAGTTATGCCACTTGCCCTGGGCACCACTGGAAGTGGGGGCACCACTGAACAGTTTTGTTAACCATTGCAGTTTCCATCACCAGCGGTGAGACATCATTCAGCAAATTAAAACTAATACTTTCATGTTTGAGAGTCCTTTCTTGACTTCAGGACATTCTTCTCTGCTGTCTCCTCCTACTTCCCATGCTCCTTTCTGCCCTGCCCCACCCCTGCTGCCCCTAGCCCTCTTCATCCCAATGCACTGAGCTGTCCTTGTTGTCTGTGACTCTTGATATCCTGGCCCATCCCTCCCATCCACTCTCCCACACATGGTATGCCTTCTTTTCCTGGGAAAAGTTTGTAAATGTAAGGGACAATTTTCTCTTAATGTAAGCCTCCACTAAAAGGAGGAAAAAGTTACCTGAGACCCAAAAAGGGTCAAGGCAATTAGGGTGGAGAGAGATTCACGGGAACTGATTTCTTTTTAAAAACATGGCCTCTCTTCAATGAAAATGAATAATTGTGTCCCTAACACAGAGTTTGATTGTTGGGTAAATTGTCCAAGGAGGACAATGATTATAAATATTTAAGGTGGGTGACAGATGATTGGAAAGGGATGCAGCAATTTCAATGATTGCCCTGGGAGCTATTTTCCCTAGATATGCCTCTGCTCAGGGTACACCACCCTCAGCACTGAAAGTGAATCTCTCTCTCTTTTTTAATCAAAAATGTCATGTCCCTCAGTTTCTACCTCTTCCATGACACTATCCCATGGGAAAATATTATAATTATTTGAGAACATACTAAGCAAAAATAATACAAACCTATTGCCACTGAGTAGATTCTGACTCACAGCAACCCTTTATGATAGAACTACCCCTTTGGGTTTCCAAGAGTGTAAAACTTTATGGAAGCAGACTGCCTCATCTCTCTCCCACTGAGAAGCTGGTGGGTTTGAACCTCAGAACTTCTGGATAGGCACTGAATGCTTTAACCAATGCCACCAGAGCTCCTTTGAAAATATATAGTATTCCTTAATTCACTTATAAATTCCTAAGGGGAAATCACTGTTTCCTTTTCTTTTGGTATCCTACATCTCATAGAGTAACATACTAATAAAAAATAAATTTTTGTGTATGAATCACTGAATATATGAATGCAAAACCATAGATATTTCATGTCTAAATGATTTAATAGAATTTCTTTCATATTTATTATTTTGGAAATTTTCCTATATGAACATTTTACAAGTTTTCTAAAAGAAAAAACATACCCTTGAATGCCGTTGCCATTAGGTGCTGTTGTGTATGTTCTGACTCATAGTAACCCTACGTCCAACAGAACAAAATGATGCCCAGTCCTCTGCCATCCTCACAATTGTTGATATGTTTGTGCCTACTGCTACAACCACTGTGTCAGTCCATCTGGTTGAGGGTCTTCCTCTTTTCCACTGACTTTATACTTTATCAAGCATGTCCTTCCCCAGAGACTAGTCCCTCCTGATAGCATGTCCAAAGTGAGACAGAGTTTTACTATCATTCCTTCTAAGGGTCACTCTTGTTGTACTTCTTCTAAGACAGATTTGTTCTTCTGGCAGTCTACACATGTATATTCAATATTCTTCACCAACACAATAATTCAAATTCATCAATTCTACTTTAGTCTCCAAAGTATTGATTGTCCAACATTTGCATATGCATGATGTGATTGAAAGTACCATGGTTTGAGTTGGGCATACTTTAATCTTCAAAATGACATCTTTGGTTTTTAATACTTCAAAGAGGGCTTTTGCAGCAGATTTGCCCACTGCAGTACATTGTTTGATTTCTTGACTATTGTTTCCATGGACATTCATTGAAGATCCAAATAAAATGAAATCTTTGATATCTTCAATCTTTTCTCCATGTCTCATGATGTTGCTTATTGGCCTATTTGTCAGATTTTTTTTTTTTTTTTTTTTCAAATGTTGAAATGGCAGCTCTGGTAGCATAGTACCTAAGGTACTTGACTGCTAACCAGAAGGCTTGTGGTTCAAATCCACCACACCAGCCACTCCTCAGAAGGAAGATGGGGCAATCTACTTCGGTAGTGATACTGCCTTGGAAACCCAAGGAGGGGTCGCTATGAGTCAGGTCTGACTCCATGGCACATAACAACAACAATGTTGAAATATAACCCATAATGAAGGCTGTAATCTTTGATCTTCTTTATTAAGTACTTCAAGTTATCTTCACTTTCAACAAGCAAGATTGTATTATCTGCATACCGCAGGTTGTTAATGAGTCCTCCTCCAATGCTGATGCTGTGTTATTCTTCGTATAATCCAGTTTGTCACTTATTTGCTCAGCATACAGAATACGGTGAAAGTATACGAAAGGGATACAACCTTGAAAAACTCCTTTCTTAATTTTAAACCATGCAGTATACCCTTGTTCTGTTTGAATGACTGCCTCTTGTTCTCAGCTCAGGTTCTGAATGAGGACAATTAATTATTCTGGAATTCCCCTTCTTTGCATTGTTATCCATAATTTGTTATAATCTACAAAGTCAAGCACCTTTGCCCAGTCAATAAAACACAGTTAAACATCTTTCTGGTGTTCTTTGCTTTCAGCCAAGGTCCATTTGACATCAGCAATGATATTCCTCATCCTACGTCCTCTTCTGAATTCAGCCCGAATTTCTAGAAATTCTCTGTCCATGTACTGCTGCAACTGTTTTTTGAATTATCTCACATAGAGTTTTAATTTTTCTTGAAATTTACTCTCTTTCAGCATAAAAAAAGAAGCATGTCTTTTTCTTAGAGGTGCTTCATAACTCCTGCAAAAGTTTAAATGTGACAATTTAAGGGACATTGTCAATAGTCTTTTCTTGAAGTTAATGTTTTTAGACTAGAAAAAAGTGGTGATAAATATACTTAGAAGAGACACAGAGATAGTGCCCCCATGTGGCTGAAAGATTCTGAGATAACCTGCTTCACAAAATTTCCAGTTTCACCCCTTCCCAATTCTCCACTGATTCTAAAGTTTAATATGAACCAAATATACAGTAGGGAAGTATGCTGCTGGCAGTGTCCAATACTTATAACATGAAAGGCATAGATACCATAACATGGCTAGAGTGTGACAGAAGCAGCAGACAGCAATTTTAAAGGAAGCTGGTAAAACATGGGCCTTCTCATTGTGGAGATGTTAGTCCAGGAACTTCGTATGTGCTGCATGCAAAAAATGCTTGCAAGCAGAATTAATTCATTATTCAGGAGCGTATGTTTATTTCAGTGAAGAAGGAGCTCTGGTGGCATAGTGCCTAAGACATTTGACTGTTAACCAGAAGGCTAGTGGTTCAAACCCACCAGCCAATCCTCGGAAGTAAAGGTGGGCATCTACTTCCATAGAGATACTGCCTCAGAAACCCAAATGGTTGCTATGAGTCAGATCCAACTCACCAGCAGTGAGTTTGGTTTTTGGTTTGGAGGAATGAAGAGGAGCTGGAAATGTTTTATCAGTACATAGTATGTTTTATATACTGGTAAGTGGGAATTTGAGATTATCAGAGAAATAGGAATGTCAATGAGAGTTATTCAGAAGTACTTGCATTACCCACTAACAGATCCTTTAACACTTTAAATTCATGATGTGAAATTATTGTGTCTAACTTTTTAGTTAACTTACTAGTAACTATATCTATATGTCTCTCTATATAGAGAGATATGGTGGTGTAGTGGTTAAGCCATTTGGCTGCTAACAAAAAGGTGGGTAGTTCGAACCACCAGCTGCTCCATGCAAGAAAGATGAGGCAATCAGCGTCTATAAAGATTTATAACCTTGGAAACCCAATGGGGGACATTATGAGCCGGAATCAATGCAGTAGACTCAGTGGCAGTGAGTTTGAGTTTGGTATATGTATCCTTTTTGTACTATACTGTATATGGGAGAAAAATGTTTATTTTGTTTTACTGTATATAACAAATACTTAAATCAAGTCCATTTTGTTGATTCCGACTCATAGATACTCTATAGGACAGAGTAAAAGTGCTCCATAAGATTCCCAAGGCTGTAAATCTTTATATGTTTTCCCTTTGGAGCAGCTGATGGGTTTGGACTATCAACCTTTTGTTAACAGCCAAGTTCTTTAACTACTGAACCGTTAGGTATCCTCTCTAACAAATGGACATTTCCTAATAAGGGTATTTTACAGTAAAGATTAAAAGTAAATTTGTAGTCAGAACAATTAGCATCTACTAAGCACTTAATACTTGCCAATCCCTGTGATAAGTACTATATGTGTATTTTCTCTTGATCTGCACTACAACTCTTTGAAGTATTATTTCCTATTTAAAAGTGAAGAAAGTGAGATTTGAAGAGGTTAAATGACTTGTCCAAGACCAACTAGCTTATAAATGTTTATGACAGGATATTAACTCAGGCAGTCTGATTCCAGATCCCAGACTTATATCCAATGGAGGGGTCATCCATTCAGCTTTACCTGGCATGTCTCTGTTGCCTGAATCTTAAACACTTTTCTGTCAGCCTCCTGATTTGGGGCTTCAGAAACACTGAATATTATATTTGTAAAATGTACATGCTCACCATTCTGTCATATACTTATTCCATGTGCTTGTTTATGGTTTCAGGAAGATAACAGTGAAGAACACTTTACCTATAGTTGTTAGGTGCCATCAAGTTTGCTTCAACTCATAGCAACCCTGTGTGCAGCAGAACTAAACACTGCCCAGTCTTGAGCCATTCTCACAATCCTTGCTATACTTGAAGCCATCATTGCAGCCTCTGTGTTGATCCATCTCATTGAGGGTCTTCCCCTTTTTTGCTGACCTTCTACTTTACCAAGCATGATGTTCTTCTCTAGGGAATCGTCCCTTCTGACAACATGATCAAAGTAGGTTGAGACAAAGTCTGGCCATTCTTATTTCTAAATAGCATTCCAGCTGTACTTCTTCCAGGACAGATTTGTTCATTCTTCTGGCCGTCCATGGTATTTTCAGTATTCTTTGCCAACACTAAAACTCAAAGGTATCAACTTGGTCTTCCATGTTCATTGTCCAACTTTCTTTATTCATTGTCCAGCTTTCACATGCATATAAATCTATTGAAAATACTATGGCTTGGGATTAGGTGCACCTTAGTCTTCAAAGTGGCATCTTTTCTCCTTAACACTTTAAGTACTTGTCTGTCACCACCACTTGTCTGTCAGTTTTTCATACTGGGAGGCTTGTGTGTTGCTGTGAGGCTGGAGGCTTTGCCACCAATATTTCAAATACCAGCAGGGTCACCCATGGTGAGCAGGTTTCAGTGGAGCTTCCAGACTGAGACAAACTGGGAAGAAAGATGGGGCCATCCACTTCTGAAAAATTGGCCAGTGAAGATCTTATGAATAGCAAGGAAATACCAACCTATAAAACAGCCACATAAAGAAACAGACACTATGGTCCCCTGTAAAGCTTCCCCATCTCAATGACATGATCATGCTGGAATTTAAATGGGATTACATCAGTTTTGTGACCAGTGAGAGGTTACTTTGTAGTTTTTCTTCCGATGTTCAAAAACCACAGTTACCATTTGTACATATTGTTCTAAGGAGTCTTTGCTCAGCCAAATTGCTCTCCTAGTCCTTATCATAGGAATGGGTGCTAAAGACCATTTGGATAAAGATGCTTATCTGGTCCTTAAAGTCATACAACACAAACCCCCCATATAAATCCCTGTTGACTTAATCAGAGCAGACCTGACTGCTTTACTCAGTGCTGGCACCTTTGCTGATACGTGGCTAGGACTTGGAGGAGCAAGAGGAAAACAGGCAGCTGTCTAGAAAGCTTCAATGTTTGTCGGGATGACTGTGTAGAGCAGAAGGGTGAGACGGCATCCACTGGTACACGACCCCAACCCTGCCTCTCCCTACACAGCCTCTCTTCAATCACCCATCCCCCTTGGATCACTTGTCCAATATGCTATAGTCCTCAAAGCAGGATATTAAGTGCTGATATTTCTTTTTCCCCAAAAGGTTATTATGAGGATTGATAAGGTTACATTTGTGAAAGCTTCCAGCAAACATCAAATGAAAAGTACAGCCTGTATATCTAGAGCTGCTGCTGTATTTGAAACAAAACATCATTTTTTCTTTTCTCTTCCAAGACCCATGACAACATTATTTGTTCATTTTTCCCAGGCCAGACATGGGTTCCAAGGAGGACAAAGCTCAAAGCTGAGGCAGGAGCTATGGTGTAGTCCTTTCCCTTAGACATTTAAGTCTAACTTGTATTGATATCACCTCTTTTAAGAAGAGCATTTCCTTTTCTAGTATACTTTATGCATCCAGAGATGTATTTAAATAAATGGAAGTTTCTTTTTTAAAAGATGATGTGAAACCATCTCTTACAAAGGACACTTCTTCTTGGCTATGGCATTTTTCATTTTTGACTTAGGGATAAATTACTGTGCTTTCAGGCTACATGTGGAAAACAGAATCTTGTCTTGTTAGGTTTGAAAGCAAATATAGTTTTTCCTTATATTTATGACTTCCATGATTGTTCTCGTGTAGAATGGCTTTCTTCCCCAGGTCCTATTGAAAATGGGTTTAGAGAGAGTTTAAAGGGGACTGTCAGTTACGAATACGAATGCTGGACTCCTACAGACTTGGGTTCTAATACTAGATATGACAATCATAAGCGGCCTGACTTTGGGCTCAGTCTTCACAAGTGTTTATTCCTTTTTCTATGAAAGTAGAAAAATAATCACATTTGTTGCACAGGGATGTTATGAAGACATAAGATATTCATACAAAGTACTTGGCAAGGTGCCTCGAACATAGCAAGCTCTAAATGAATGAATGTTACTGATGCTTACATGCTTCTCAGATTTATAGCAGAAGCAACAGAGTTTATGAATATAATACTAGCATGAAAATTAGAAGGCTAATATTTCTCTCTCTTGCTTCCTTCTAATGATACAAGCAGCCTCCTAAAGTCATTAAAATTTTTTGTTGTTTCTTTTTCTGGCAAGCTCATAGTACATCTATGGAACTAGATGGCCCAATCTTCCTTCCAGGGAGTGGTTCAAACCCATCAGCCTTCTAACTAACAATGCCTTAGGCACTACACCATCAGAGCTCTCATAGTAAGTCATATGTAGGAAGTGTTTTTAGGCCTTACGAAATATATCTGAACATTTAAAGATGTATAAATAAAATACACATGCACACACCTATGTGTGTGTATACACACACATGCATACTTACATACCTTCATCTTTATTTCTGTCTATACGTCAAACCACTTCATCAAGAAACCCTTCCCTTTCCTCCACACCAGGTTTATTCTTTAACATACTTTCATTGTGCCAGGCATCCATTTCTTATAACACTTATAGTTTTGTGTATGTATGTATACATATGTGTGTGTGTATACACGTATGTATATATATATGTGTATACACACACACACATATGATTTGTGTTTTTCTGTGTGTGATTAGGGCTTCTCCATTGCTCTGTGAATTCTGTAATTTCCATTCTGCCCATCATTATCACAGTGCCTGCACATAGCAAGCACTTTATCCATAGCAATGGTTGTTGTTGTTATTGTTGTTATGTGCCATTGAGTCAGACCCGACTCATAGTGACCCCTCCTTGGGTTTCCGAGGTGGTATCACTGCGGAAGTAGATTGCCCAACCTTCCTTCCGAGGAGCGTCTGGTGGGTTTGAACCGCCGGCCTTCAGGTTAGCAGTCAAGTACCTTAGGCACTACGCTGATGGTAGGGCCAGATATATAATTAATGTCCAGTTTCTGTGAGTTGCCATATAAAGCCCACTAGAGCCTATTTCTTATCACAGTATATTTCTGCAATTATAATAAGTTCTTTATTTTGTTTATTACCATGCTGGCCATGTTCTTAGCTTATTAGGTAAAATCTTGGCATATAAACAAAATTTTAGCAATTTTTTAAATGTAATCCTTGGAAAATAATCAAGACCAAGACTTGGTATTTGCTGAGCATAGCAGATTGGTTTCTTTTTACAGAAGACCATCTGCATTGTTTCATTCCATTAATAACTAAAATTCATGGGGAGCATTTGGTGATAAAAGAACTGAGCGAGTCCCAGATATTTTACTTACTGTATGTTCTTGGTCAATCTTTTAGACACTCCAATTCCCTGTTTCTGAATTTAAGATTATACCCCATGGGTGTAGTGTGATGACTAAATTGGATACATTGTGTACTATCTCAGGACAGCCTCTGGCACATGCCTGATACTCTTCTCCTCTCTATATAAATATTTGACACAAAGATTTAACCAAAGCATTAAGGCCAGCTCACCTAATTTATTACTAAAACAAGAAATTCTCTCTACTTACCGTGTTTTTAATCAAAAGTAAATCCTACAGACAGTGTATACTGATCATAATCTTTCTCCTAACAATATCCAAACACTTGTGCGCATATTATAGGAAAGCAATGGAAAATCATATTTCTCACTTGAGTTCAAGCTAAAAGGACCCTAAGGGTCAGCAGTTGTCCTTTCATGACTTATGATGATAGTGGTCACTTATTCCAAAAGCCGGGCTGAAATGGTGTTTAGAATAGATTACTGAATTTTTATTTGTATGCTGCATAAAAAATGTTTGACTTAAAATATATAACAAGGAGTCTTGATAATTGCAATATGATGAAAAATATTTTTAAACGAGAATTCTCTATGGAAAGATTAATAAGAGGGATATTAAGAGCAGCTACTGTATATTTTGTTTAGAAATAGGAAATCTAAATCTCAGAATGGCTTACTTTAAGTCATGTATTTGATCCAATGACATGTTTTCTTGTAATGCTTTATCTTCAGTACTGAATGCTTTGAAAAGAATACCTTCTCTTTTATTGTTATGAGAGCTTTTCTGAATAAATTTCATCAGTGTTAGCCCCCAAATTAAAGAATCTGTCCAAATTCCAGTCTAGTGATTTTCAAAAATGATTATTTCCCTATTGAACATTTTGTATCTTATCCCCAGAGATCATAGGAATCCCTGAGCTGAGTTGGGGTGGAGTGAGGGTGAGAAGTCACTTTAACATGTTATGGTTGTACCTATAAAAGATCTTCCACAAACACATAATAAACATCAGTTTCCCAATTATAGAAATGGAATACTCTTCATTACTCGCACATGTGTGAATGACAGGAATTCTGAGATGATGGGGCACCTGTTTGTAAAGAAGGAATTGTGTTAGTGATAGAAACAGAGATGACAGAAATAAGAAACTTCAATTATCACACACATTCCAAGCTCCCATTCAATGTGATATAGAAATATAACTGCCCTAAGACCTGAATATTTGTCCTCTTTTTTAAGAAGTCCTGGTAGTGCAGTAGTTAAAGCGCTGAGGTACAAACCAAAAGGTTTCAACCTACCAGCCAAAGATGTAGGAGGAAAAGTTGTGGCAGTCCTCCTCCATAAAGATTCCAGAACTCAAACTCAGTGCCATCGAGTCGGATCCGACCCATAGCAACCCCTCCTTGGGTTTCTGAGGCAGTATCTCTATGGAAGTAGATTGGCTAATCTTCCTTCCAAGGAGTGGCTGGTGGGTTTGAACCACCAGCCTTCTAGTTAGCAGTCAAATGCCTCAGGAACTATTTGGAAACCCTATGTTGTTGTTGTTGTTATGTGCCGTCAAGTCAAACCTGACTCATAGCGACCCCTCCTTGGGCTTCCGAGGCAGTATCACTACGGAAGTAGGATTGCCCAACCTTTCTTCCGAGGAGTGGCTGGTGGGTTTGAACTGCCAGCCGTCTGGTTAGCAGGCAAGTGTCTTAGCCACTATGCTACCAGAGCTCCCTATAGGCAGTTCTATTCTGTTCTAGATAGTCACTATGAGGTGAGAAATGATGCAACGGCAATGTGTTTGTTTTTTTTTTTGGAGGTTTTCTTGATACAGCAAGTGACAATTTTGATTCAACAGCACTATTTGGTCTCCTATCAGTGATTTTATTTTTTATTTTCAGTAAAGCCAATTTATTTCTCAATTCCTCACATTCATACATATGTACATATGTGAAAGAGGAATAAGTCTGAGCTAGCAAAGCATCTTTTTTCACTGGCGTTTATTCTAGTAGTATTATTATTGTTTTAATTTTTAGTGTGATATGAGTCAGATCCAACTTGTCAGCAGTGAGTTTAGTTTTTTAGTTTTTTGGTGAAAGTTTACAGAGCAAATTCATTTTCCATACGGAAGTTCACACACTTTTTGTTTCATGACTTTGACTGCAATCCTCACAGTGTAACAGCTCTCTTCCCGCTTCCTCCCTATAGTTACCGCTTCCCTGTGTCCTTCTTTCCTGTGAATTCCTGCCCTCTAAGCTATCTCCCTGTGCAAATACTGCCCTTCTGATTCCCTGCCATTGATTGTTCTAAGGAGTATATCTACCTGGTGTAAATGTTCACCCTGTATGCCTGTCTATTGTTTGGTTGGAAGCTATGGGAATAAGTTCTATTCTAGGCCTGAAGTGGAACTAGAGGCCATAGTGTCAGGGATTTAGCCAGTCTCTATCAGACCAATAAGCCTGTTTTTTTTTTTTTTTTTTTTAATGATTTTGTGTTTTATTCCACATTTTTTTCCACTCTATACAGGATGTTTGTTCCACTGTTTTTAAAATGTGTCTCTGCTATGTGAAAATTTTATCAGAATGTATGCATAGGAAAATAGCATCTTAATTTCCTCTCTTCTTAAAACTCATTCCCATTGCCTTGAAGCTAACAATTCCACACCATAAGCAGTAATCATCACTATGCTATAAATATGACAAGAAAAATACTAAAACAAATTTGGATTATCACATATGATAATGTCTAATTTATTTGGCATTACTAAGGAATTAGATGATAACTATAAATGGATGTTTTAGATAATAAAGGTTTATTTCCTTATGCACGTTTTCATTTTAATAAGTTTTCTCCAAAAATTTTTTTTCTAAAATGCATTTTATATTTTCTATGAATTCTTGAAATATGCTATTCTGAATATCAGCAAACCTTTTTATGATGATTTAAAGTCATTATCATAAACAAGGTTCTTTTAATCTTTTGTTTTGTTTTCTGTATTGAGGTGTTTCAGAAGCGTTTAAGGAGTGTAATTTTTTTGGCCTTTTTATAAATAGACTTGGGCTTGTATTTTATTTTTTAATGGAGACTATATTCCTGTGCCTCCTCCCCTCTAAATATAAAATGTACATTTTTATCAAGAAAATAGTCCTACTGTCTACCACTTTAACTTATATCTCTTCTCTTTAATCTAACGAAATAACTGTGTTAAACTGATTAATCTAATTTAGCCACAACTGATATTTTTTGATGGTTTGAAGGATGTTTTATAGTCCCCTTTAGGTAATTTAGAAGCTCTGGTGGCATAGTAGTGCCTAAGGCATTTGACTGCTAACCAGAAGGCTGACAGTTCAAACCCACCAGCCACTCCTTGGAAGGAAGGTTAGGCAATCTACTTCCTTAGTGATGCCACCTCGGAAACCAAGGAGGGGTCTCTGTGAGTGAGATCCTATGAGTGAGACAGCAGTGTGTTTAGGTAATTTATGTTAGCTGTATGATAGCCTTTAAAAGGCTCCTGTATTCTATTTATTTCTGGGTTTATGATTATATTTCAGATATCTAAAGTTGCTGGTAACCTGCTCTCTTCAACAAATGGGACATTATTATGTCAGACTTTTAAATAGAAAAAGGTGATACATATTGTTGATCAAATAATGATACAGGTATGTGATATGGAAAGCAGCCTTGAAAACCTCACAAATAGGTTTAAATTATTCCACTCAGTGTCAGAAGAATTGCCTATAGTTATGATGATTTTTAAATCAAAGCAATTCCTATCTTGCTTGATAGATTTATTTTATCTAGCTACATAATTATGTCATGAGCAACCTGTACATAAACCAAGAGACAGTTGTTCAAACATAACAATGGTATACTGTATGGTTTAAAGTCAGGAAAGGTGTACATCAGGTTTATACTCTTTCACCATACTTATTCAGTCTATATTCAATCTGAGCAAATAATCCAAGAAGCGAGACTGTACAAAGAAGAAGGTAGCATCATGACTGGAGGAAAACTCATTAACAATCTATGATATGAATATGACACAACCTTGCTTGCTGAAAATGAAGAAGACTTGAAGCACTTACTGATGAAGATCAAATACTACAGCTTTCAGTACAGACTGCACCTCAATATAAAGAAAACAAAAATCCTTACAATTGCACAAACCAGCAACATCATGATAAATGGAGAAAAAAAATGAAGGTTCTAAGGATGTCATTTCACATGGATCCACAATCAACACCTAGGGAAGCAGCAGTCAAGAAATCAAACAAGAATTGCATTGGGGAAATCTGCTGCAAAAGGATTTCTTTAAAATGTTAAAGAGCAAACCTGTCACTTTGAAAACTAAGGTGCGCCTGGCCCAAGCTATGGTATTTTCAGTAGCCCCATATGCATGTGAGAGCTGGGCAATGAATAAGAAAGACCACAGAAAAATTGATGCATTTAAATTCTGGTGTCGGCAAAGAATATGGACTGCTAGAAGAATGAACAAATCTGTCTTGGAGGAAGTACAACTGTAATGCTCCTTAGAAGTGAAATGAAAATTGCCAGACTTCATCTCTGGTACTTTGGTCCTATAGTCAGAAAGGACAAATCCCTGGAAAAGGATGTCATGCTTGGTAAAGTAGAGGGTCAGCAAAAAAATAAGAAGGCTCCCAACGAGATTGAAACAGTGGCTGCTACAATGGGCTCAAGTGTAGCAAAGATTGCGAGGATGGTGCAGGATCAGTCATTGCTTCATTCTGTTGTACATAGGGTCTCTATGAGTCGGAACTAACTTGATGGCACCAAACAAGAACACAGAAAACTGAATTTTTAATAGATTAATTAATTAAGCATCAAGTGATCTAAAGAAAAAGCTGCCTTCACATGGGTAATAAAAGTTTGCTTATCTATAGTTTCAATTTGCAAATGATACAAAATGTGTTTAGTTGTATAACTTTGACTTAAATTTTCAGCATCTGATCTATTGTGACAGTAGAGATACAACCATTGGTTGAGAATATTTGCTGTATTACTCTGAAAGGAATAGACATTGACTTGACAATGCCTGGTTGATTTCTTCATATAGATAGAAAACTATTCTTTTTGGATGCTATCCAGTCAATTCTGACTCATAGCAACCCCATGTAATAGAGTAGAACGGCTCTATGGGGTTTTCTTGGCTGTACTCTGTATCACAGCAGATTAACTCATCTTTTCCCCCCTGAAGCAACTGTTGTTGTTGTTGTTATGTGCCGTCGAGTCAGCCCTGACTCATAGCGACCCCTCCTTGGGTTTCTGAGGCAGTATCACTATGAAAGTAGGATTGCCCAACCTTCCTTCCGAGGAGTGGCTGGTGGGTTTGAACCGCCAGCCATCTGGTTAGCAGGCAAGTGTCCTAGCCACTATGCTACCAGAGCTCCTTATAGATTCCTGTTGTTTGTGTGTGTATATATATCAGTTTCTTTCTGTATGGATACTTACATACACATAGGTAAAGGAAATGCAGAGCTCATTAAATTGGTGCCCATGCAGTCTGATGACAAGGAAAATGAAAGCTCATTACTTATTACTGTCAGCGTGTGTTCAGATAACAACTGTGTACTAACAAAGGTTGTTCATCCAGTATTTATACTTCAATGTGAAAATGCACTTGTAACTGATTTATTGAACCAGCTGAACATAGTAGGGAGCATATATCTTTATTCTTTCACACCACTACCTTACCTCATGCTTCTTCTGGCTAAAATCCCTTGCTGTCCCCATGGCTTTTATAGTCAGTCCAGATATTAACAAATGGTGTTATTTTTTTCAGGAATAAAAGTCCATTCCACTCTATCAAAGCTTCAACATCCTTACTAAATTGAAAGTTTCTCTCTTCTCCAGCTCATGCTTGTTTTAGCTTCTTCATTATTTTCCCTTCTTTTCCACACATCAGGCTAATTCTGGTTTCCAGATTTGGTGAGGAAGAAGGAGGAGAGGTAAGGGGACAGAAAAGGACTACCACATTGTTGCTGCCTTCTCAGAGAGCTGAACATCCAAATGCAGATTCTTTTTCTTGTGAGGTGATCTGATGAGTTTCCTCACCAGGGTCTTCCAATTCCCTGAAGGAGGCATGGTGAAGCCTCCTTCAGTTAGCTCAGTATAGCTTAATCCCCCACTGCCCTTGGCTACCAATTCTTCCCTTCTAGTTAATGCTCGCATCCGTGTGGTCCACTTGGTAGAATCACTTTCAAAACAACTCCAGACTGGCTCCCTTCCTTCAGGGCCCACCACTGGTCCCCGAGGAACACCTGCTTCTGCTCAACATTTGGAAGGAAGACAGCTCACTTCCACTTGCTTCTCACTCCTCACTGTCAGCTCTCAGCAATTTTGAGGCTTTAAACATTTTCAGGTACCAGTCCCTGCATCCCTCAAACTCTGTAGGATGTGTATCACATTGCAGTCCTCATGGAACCCTCTCCCAATGGTTACATTCAGAGTCCATAGACTTTAGTGCATGTTTTTTTTAATTACTCAGGATACACACAAATAATATCATTCCTGTGAAGTACATGAAATTGTTTCCATTTAAGTATATCATACTCATTCAGTGTGATACCACTAGTAGGAGAGAAGGAAGCAATTACTTAATGAGAGGAAGTGCCTTCTCTCAGATTAATACCTCTCCTCATGGGAATTTTGCAAGCCTTTTTTGAGCGTGAAGGAAAAACACACTTTATTTTTGCCTATGAAACAAGTGAATGAAGACACTGTTTGAAGCTTGTAGCTAGTGCAGTCTGGTAGACGTTATCTGTCTGATACATAGCTGCTTTCTTCATTTTGATATTTTTTTCGTTTTTGTTTGGAAAGTTCTATTTATGAAGTAGTTATAATTCCTATTTACCAGAAATGAATTTGGATCATAGCCAGATGTACCAGGTCTGCTGCTTCTGATTTTTTTTTTTAATTTTTTGCTTTTGTTTGCTTAATTATGTAGGCTTTTACCTTTCTCTTATCAGAATCATGATTCAGTCCTTTTAGTGTATAATTATCCCAAGTCTCCTCATTTTGTAAAAGTGGAAATCTCTATGTTTTTGTCAGAGCAGTATTCAGCTTTGGAAATCATTTGCAGTTTTTGTTTTCAGTTGTTCCTTTGTGATCTTGAATGTAAAAACATGAATTTAAATTCCTACTTGGTAAAGAGCACTCATCTTGAAATAAATTAACCAGAAAAAAGGAGGAATATGATAAGCACCTCTTGCCTTATCTGCAAGACAAAACCTTCAACACTGGATGGCAGGAATAGTGCCTGATAATATTTTGAAGATCCTTCTAGGTCTAAGTATTGTAAAGTAGGACAAGAACATGAACTGCTGGAAAAATTATCTAATGTTTTGAAGCTCCAGTTTCCTTATCCGTAAGGCTAAAGTAATTATACTTCAGAAAGTTCATAGGGGCATTACATGATAACAATATTTGAAATATAAGGGACATGAAATAAATGCTTACTCTTTCCAATGTTGTTGTTGTTGTTATGTGCCGTCGAGTCCGATGCGAGTCATAGCGACCCCTCCTTGGGTTGCCGAGGCAGTATCACTACGGAAGTAGATTGCTTCCAAAGAGTGGCTAGTGGATTTGAACTGCCAGCCTTCTGGTTAGCAGTCAAGTGCCTTATGCCACCAGAGCTCCTATTCTATATTTAGATAGGAAATAAAAGAGTATTTTTAAAACCTCACCAAAGAAAGGATACTTCAGGAAATTTTCTAAAAATTTGAGTTTTATCTGCTTCTTTGCAAAGTTTATTCCAAAGTTTAATATTTTTAGGTTCTCTATGTTTTATAAAGTTAGCTAACCTGGGGTTTAAAGTGGAATCCCAGGAATGGTGAAGATCCCTGATTTGTTGGCTCCTGTGCGTATCAGATTTAGAGAGGTTGTATTTGGGAATCCCAAGAGGGGCTAAGAAGCCCTGGTAGCACAGTGGTTAAGTGTTCCACTGCTAAATGAGAAGTCAGCAGTTCAAACCCACCAGCAACTCCATGGGTGAAAGATGTGGCAGTCTGTTTTTGTAATATTACAGCCTTGGAAATACTATGGAGCAGTTCTACCCTGTCTTACCATGTCATTATGAGTCAGAATTGTTAAAAGCAGTGGGGTATCAGTGGGGCTAGTTCTCATGAACAAGCCTTGCTCCTGCCTCCTCAAGGGATGTTTGCTGCTGAGCCACATGAAGGCCCCACGTAGTTTGCCGAACCTCCCCAACCTTCTCTGCTGTAATCCACTCCCACACTGTAGCATGCACCTTAAGGTTTCAGAATCTCTGAAAACACTGAATCCACACTTGGTTCCATGCATGCAGTGGGAGAATACTTTTCTTACTTCCCACTGCATTTTATCCCATGTTGGGGATGGGTTAGTTTGAAGGACAGATGTGATTTACAAATTTCATAATACATAAAGTGCTGGCAATACTGACCAGTAAATTGTAAGATACTGTTGAGTAATCTTCCTAAACTGTAATCTTTACAAGAGCAGATCTCCAAGTATTTTCTTCCATATAATGACTGGAGTGACTGGTGGGCTTGATCTTCTGATCATTAAGCCATGCAGGCTCCTTACTAATAATTTCCAAAAACAAACCAAACTCATTGTCATTGAGTCGATTCCGACTCATAGCAGCCCCCACTGGGTTTCCCAGATAGTAAATCTTTGCAGAAGTAGATTAACTGGTCTTCCTTCCATGGCATGGCTGATGAGTTTGAACCACCAACCTTCTGGTTAGCAGTCAAATACCTTAGGCATTGACTTATGTAAATGGAGGAAAGCCATTACGAACTCTGCATAATATGATGCCAGAACTTCACTATATTGATGTTTAGATTTGCATCTCTACGTAAAATACCTAGAGTTTTCTTTGCTTTAAGGTAGACTCAAAGAAACTAAGATGGAATATTCTGTGATTCCTTGGTGTTCTGAAATAACATTGTAATGTACTTACATCATTTCTTGATCATCTTTCACTTTAAATATTGGCCTTCACTCTGTTATGACCCTGCAACATTCAATTAAATTTACAGGATTTTCTCTTTTTCTTCTGTGGGAAGACACAAGAGATACAAAGATGAAAAGGCATGAGTTAGTCTTCTAGAAACTCCTACAACTTTTAAGACAATCAGCCATGCATAAAAATCTAAACATATCAGCATATTTTATCTCATCATTTTTAAAACATAAGTGCTGCTTAGTTTACTCAAGTTTCCAAACTACACTAAGGTTCTTTGCAATAATGGTTACTTAATAAAACCACATAAATTTGGCTGTACCTATTTACACTCTATTCTGATATGATCAGATTTCCCTAACACCTATGAAAATATGTACAGATACTGCTACTACTAATAATAACTATTATTGTTTTTATTGTGTGCTTACCTATGCTTGATCTTGTAATCTCTACAACAGCCATGAAAATTATGTTTTACACAATTATTTTACATAGGAAGAAACTCAAGAAAGATATGGTAAGTTGCCCAGAGTTGCATAGTGGATATCCCAGGACGACTGTACTGTCTGTGGTTTGAGTATTACTGCCTCTGCTTAATTGTACCATTCTTTCAAGAAGTGAATTGCTTTTCACCCGTATGTGTTTTCAAATGATAGTGACCACCAGGAAGGACACATTGAGGAACTGCTGTTTAAACTTAGAAAAGTCTACATAATGATACTCTGAAGTGATTTTTATTACTATTTTTTTTTTCCCTGCTGACTAACATGACTGCATTTCCCTTTTTTTTCCTTCTGTTAACATTCTGCTAACCATTTGTCTCCTATCCTTCTTTCCACTCCGCCGTTATCCACTATTACCCACAATAAACTGAAAAAAAAAAAAACTCACTACCATCAAGTCGATTCAACTCATAATGACCCCTCTTTGAGTTTCCGAAGCGGTATCTCTGCAGAAGTAGATTGCCCAATCTTCATTCCAAGCAGTGGCTGGTGGGTTTGAACCACCAACCTTCTGGTTAGCAGTGCCTTAGGCACTATACCACCCACAATAGTGACAAAATAATATAATGCACAAAAAAGTGTGCCAGCACATTCTGCTGCACGAGCCATTTGGGTTAGGGGCAGGATAGGGATAGGTAAGCAGCAACTCTTCCAGGAATCTTTGACAAGTGCCCAATACACTTCTATTCACTGCTTTTCAAGAAGAGGTCTTCTACCATGTAGAAGATTCAGAGAAAGAGCAGGTGGGTATTTTTATTCCTTTTCTGTGTAGAGGGATACTTAATAGATTCCAAATGTAAGCATTCAGAGAGAGAAAAAATACCACACACACATAAAAACACAAATCCATGTTGAAATTTTTTGAGCTATTTAGGTACAATTAATTATAAAGGCTAAATCTGGACACTAATATAGTTTAGAGCAGTGGTAGTTTGTAGCTTTACTGATTTTGCTTTTTCACCATGGTGACATTCAGATGCATTATTATTATAGCATGATTAAATAGCTCTGTTTAATTCTAGTTAATTCCAAACTAAATATCAGGAGCATTAATTGAAGCAAAAGTTTGATTTGATTTGGAAGATGGAGTGAAGAATTGTCTAAACAGTGGGAGTTGGAGACATTGGGGAAGAGGGGGTGATGAAACTGCCCTGTGTGAAATTGTGCAGGTGGGTACATGGCTCCATGCATTTGTCAAAATCCATAGAACTATACATCACAGTGAATTTAACTCTAAATTTTGAAAGAAAAAAAAAACAGGAAGTGGGGGGAAAGATGGAATGCAGACTGTGACAAATGAATTTTAACTGTATTACAAATGAGCCAGATAAGCACATTGAAAGAAATGTGGAAGAAAGGAAGTTAGCTAAGAAATTTTGGGGAAAAAAAAGGTTATGACTGAATACTATAAAGACAGAAAGAACAATACATAGACATTGTAATCTAGTTGGCATTTTTTTATCCTCATAGACATATTAGTAAGAAATTCTGAAACTATTTGTGTATTAGGAATGAACAAATATGTAAATACATAATATATATATAGTGATAATGAGAGCCAAGTTTCCCACCACCAGAGTACGAGGCTACAAAATGGAAAGGAAAGGCATGAGTCCTGTGGCATGGATTAGAGGCAGAGGTATCAGTATGGACCCATTAAAAAAAAAAAAATGCACACACACACACACACACATAAATAAAGTGATAAGTGAGAAACAAAATTGCTAACTGCTTTCTCAGGCCCAGGAGTCAAAAACCCAATCATACTGATAAAAGGTTAATATCTTAGTTTCCTAGGGCTGCTAAGCAAAGTGGGGGGCTTAAAAGAACAGAAAATTATTTTCTCACAATTCTGTAACAAGAAGTACAAATCAGACTATCAGCAATGATGATTCCTTCTGAGGGCTTTGAGAAAGGACTGTGCTATGCCCCATTGCTAGTTCCTGGCATTCCTTTGCTATTCACAGATGCATCTGCCTCCATCATCACACGGCATCCGTCTTCCCACTGTGTGACCCCATTTTTATAAAGTACACTTAGAAATTAGGAAAATTGTGCATCAGAGCTATATTCTTTCACCCTACTTATTCAAGCTATATACTAAGTAAATACTCCAAGAAGCTAGCTGGACCATACAAAAAAGAATGTAACATCAGGATTAGAGGAAGGATCATTAATAACCTATGTTAGGCAGATGACAAAATCTTGCTTGTGAAAAGTGAAGATGATTTCAAGCACTTACTGATGAAGATCAAAGACTACAACTTTTACTATAGATGATACCTCAAGATAAAGAAAACAAAAGTCCTCACAGCTGGACCAATAAGCAACATCATAATAAACAGAGAAAAGATTGAAATTGGCAAGGATTTTATTTCACTTGGATCCACAATCAACACCCATGGAAATAGCACTCAAGAAGTCAAATGATGTGCAAATCTGCTGCAAGAGACCTCTTCAAAGTGTTGAAATAACAAAGATGTCACTCTGAGGACTAAGGTGTGCCTGACCAAACCCATGATAATTTCAGTTAGTTCATATACATGCAAATGCTAGACAGTGAATAAGGAAGAACTGATGCATTTGAATTGTGATGTTGGTGAAGAATATTGACTATACTGTGGCTGCCAGAAGAATGAACAAATCTGTCTTGGAAGAAGTACAGCCAGAATGTTCCTTGGAAGTGAAGATGGTGAGACTTTGTCTCAAGTGCTTTGGACATGTTATCAGGAGGGATCAGTCCCTGGATAAGGAGGACATCATGCTCCGTAAAGCAGAGGGTGATCATCCTCAATAAGCTAGAGTGACACACCGGCTGCAACAATGGGCTCAGATACAGCGAGGATTATGAGGATGGTGCAAGACAGCACAGTGCTTCATTACATTGTATATAAAGTCCTTGAGAGTAGCAACTTCCTTGTTGACACCTAACAACAGCAATAACAACATTTAGAAGGGCTTAGTACCCACCCTATTCAGTAATTTAATTGACACAACATATTGGCAAATCAACATATTTATCTGTTAAAAAAAAAAGTATTTCTCTGAAGAAGGTCATATGCACAGGTACAACATTTTTTTAAGTGACACAATTCAATTGATAAGATTTATCAAAAGGAACCTTTAAGGTATTTGGAAATTATAAAATTAGAATTACAATTGGCAAGTATTCTTGATCAATATTTTAATTTTGTATAACAATAAGTAGTGACATTTGCTTTTCATTTTCTACAGTCAGATCCTATCCATTAGTGTCTTTTAAATTTTTCAGCTGTATTAGAATTTCCCCCTGCAAATGCCTTTATTTTACATTGTGAACTTGACTTTATTTTGCAGCACATTCCTAAATGTGCACCTGGACAAATTTAAATCCATTCTCTACTAAGCATGCAGATCCCAGGAGCAGTTAGGCCGAACAGTGTCTGTAATTGATATAACATATTGGTAAATCAACACTTTTATTTTACCCCTGGTGAGTCATGCAGCTGTATACATCTAAAATAAGCCTAATTCTACCTCCCACAAACTGGTTTGAAGACTATCTGCTGATGTTTGTTTGGGAGTTGATAAAAATGGAATAATTACATTGAATTTGTTCTTCTTTCTTGCATTTCCAATGCTTCTTTCCAAACCGGTCTCTTTGAGAAAATATTTGAAAGACAATGTTTTCCTTTTCCCATGCCTCCTTTGGCATGCTGGAGCCTTATGGAGGCAAGTAGATATATGCTCATTGTTGATATCATATTTTCTTTACTCTGAGTAGAACTGGACCAAATTTAAGCACAGATGCCAGGCATGTAGTGGTTGTATGAAGGCTTATATAATTCTCAAAAACTATATGATACACAATAACAATGGAATAGGAATTTCCCTTGCCTTTATAAGTGAACTAATACATTAGTTCACATATGAATTGTGAAAATAATTCTATTTTGATTATAATTTATTCTTTTATATAAAATTCATGATCTATAAACATAATTCTGAGGCATCCAAACTGGGAAGTAAAAAGTAAAACTATCTCTAATCACAGAGGACATGAATCTCTACATAAAAAGCTAAAAGAATCCATAAGAAAACTACTAGCACCAATTAAGCAAAATTACAGAGTACAAGATCAGCACACAGAAATCAGCTATATTTCTGTACAGCAATAATGAAAATTTCAAAAAGGAAAGTAAGACAACAATTTCATTTATAGTAATGTCTAAAAGAAAAAAATACCTGGCATAAATTTAGATAGAGTGGTGAATTTGTACACTGAAACTATAAAACATTGCTGAGAGAAATGAAAGATCTAAATAAATGCAAAGAGATTCTGTGTTTATAGATTTTAAGATTTAATGTTGTTGAGATGACAATACTACCAAAACAATCTACAGATTCAACTCAATTCCTATCAAAATTCCAACAGTCTTTTCTGGCAGAATGGAAAAAAAAAATGATCTTTAAATTTACATGTAATTGCAAGAGGGTCCAAATACCCAAAGCAATCATGAAAAAGAACAAAGTTGGAGAATTTGCTACAAAGCTACAAGTGAGCAAAAACAGTGTGGTACTAGAATAAGGATTTTCAAAGAAATAGAACTGAAAATCAATTAATTTTCAGCAAGGATGCTAATTCCATTCGATGGGGAGAGGAAACTGTCTTCAACAAATTGTACTGGGACAACTTTATTTCCACACATGAAGAAATGAGGATGTACCTTACCTCACACCATAGACAAAAAGATCAATGACCTACCTATAAGGGCTAATAGCAAAAAAACTTTTAGAAGAAAAATATAGGAATAAATCCTCATGACCTTGGATTTGGCAGTAGATTCTTTAATATGATACCAGAAGCTTAAGTGGGAGAATAAAAATTGGATAAATGGACTTCTTTAAAATTAAAACTTTTATCTATCAAATAACATTATCAAAAAAGTGAAAGACAGCATCCAGCATGGGGGAAAATATCTAGAAATCATGTAAATGACAAGGGTTTAAAATTCAGAATATATAAAGAACTCCTACAGCTCAACAACAAAATGCAAACAACTCAATTAAAAATCAGCAAAGGACTTGAATTGACATTTCTCTAAAGAAGAAACACAAGTGACCAATAAGCACATGAAATAGATGTTCAACACTAGTCATTAAGGAATGCAAATCAAAACCAAAACTAGATACCACATCACACCTAGTAAAATGGATATTATTTTTTTTAAATGTAAAATAAGTGTTGATAAGAATCTGAAAATATTGGAATGCTTGCATTATTCACAGTAGCTAAAAGGTGAAAACAACCCAAGTGCCCATAACAGATGTATGATAAACAAAAGGCAGTATATACATGCACTGGAATATTATTAATCTACTAAAAGGAATGTAGTTCTGATACATGCTATAGCATAGATGAACCTTAGAAACATGTGATAACTGAAATAAGCCAGACACAGAAGGACAAAAAGCCATCTTTCAATCTCAAAGTAGGGTTCCACTTATATGAAATATAGCATCTACAATGGCAAATTCATAGAGAGAAAGTAGATGAGACGTTGCCAGGGCCTGAGGGGAGAGGAGAGTGGGAGTTATTTCTTAATAACTACAGAGTTTCTGTTTGAAGTGATGAAAATATTTTGGAAATAAATAGTGATAGTTTTGTGAATGTAGCATTGTGAATATAATTAATGCCTCTGAACTGTGCACTTAACAATGGTTTAATTGGCAGATTTTATTATTTTTGCATGTATTTGTTGTTACGTGCTGTTAAGTCACCTCCAACACATGATGACCCTGTGTACAACAGAAAGAAACATTGTTCAGCCCTGCACCAGCCTCATGATCCTTGCTATACCCGAGACCATCAGTGTAGCCACTGTGTCAGTCCATTTTGTTGAGGGTCTTACCCTTTTTCACTGACCCTCCGCTTTACCAAGCATGATATCCTTCTCTAGGGAATGGTCCCTTCTGAAAACATGACCAGAATAGATGAGATGAAGTCTGGCCATTCTCGCTTCCAAGGAGCATTCTGGGTGCACTTCCTCCTTGTTCTTCTGCCAGTCCATGGTACTTTGCAGTATATATATGTGTATATATATATATATATATACACACACACACACACACACACACACACACACATACATATACACACATATATATATACACATATGTGTGTGTGTGTGTATGTTGTTAAAGGAGCTCTGGTAGTGTTATGGTTAAGGCATTTTGGCTGCTAACCAAAATGTGAGTGATTTGAACCTACCAGCTACTCTGCTGAAGAAAATTTAGGTGGTCTGCTTCCATAAAGATTTACAGCATTGGAAATCCAATGGGGGTCGTGATGAGTCAGAGTCAATTCAGTGGCAGTGAGTTTAGTTTTAGCTGTTGGATGCTGTAGAGTCGATTCTGAATTATAGCAACCTGATGTACAACATAATGAAATACTGCCCATTCCTATGCCATCCTCACAATTGTTGCTGTCTGAGCCTGTTGTTGTAGCCACTGTGTCAATCCATCTCATTGAATGTCTTCCCTTTTTTGCTGACCCTCTACTTATCAAGAATGATATCCTTAATTCAGGGATTGGACCCTCCTGATCACATGTCCAAGTACATGAGAGGATGTCTTGCCATCCTCACTTCTAAGGAACATTCTGGGTGTCCTTCTTCCAAGACAGATTTGCTTGTTCTTCCAGGAGTCCATGGTATAGTCAATATTCTTTGCCAATACTATAATTCAGACACCAGTTCTTCAGTCTTCCTTATTCATTGTCCAGATTTTACATGCATAGGAGGCAGTTGAAAACATCATGACTTCATTAAGGTGTACTTTAGTCCTCAAAGTGACATCTTTGCTTTTTAACACTTTAAAGGGGTCATTTGCAGCAGATTTGCCCAATGCAATTCATCATTTGATTTTGTGGCTGCTGCTTCTGTGGGTGTTGATTGTGGATCAAAGTGAAATGAAATCCTTGACAACTTCAATACACACACACACAAATATATAACCCTGGTGGTACAATGTTTAAGCACTAGGCTGCCAACTGAAAGTTTAGTGGTTGACCTCATGCAGTGGCCCCACCCCACCCAGCGTCCCCACAGAAGAAATATTTGATGATCTGTACCCTTGAAGATTACAACCCAGAAAATCCTATGGGGCGGTTAAGCCGTGTCACATGGGGTCCCCTATGAAATCAATTCGGTGGCACCTAACAAATATATATATATATATATATATATATATATATATATATATATTCAAATTTAAAAAAAGTTATTATGCTGAGTATCTAATCTTTTCATTTCTTTTATACCCATGTGAGGAGATATCTGTTATTATAAGTTGCACTTGTGAGACTAGAATTGGAACAGAGGCAAATGATGAAACATTCTGAGCAGATCTTCCTTACAAAGATTATCAGGCTAAAATCATGGGGCAAACTATGACACATAAGAATGTTGTCAATACCTCAAAGCTAGACTCTGCTGAGATTTTGGAACGGATCAGCTGTTGAGTGTAGTAGAAACTCTGGTGCAGAGTTCTGATTTGGGGTCCGTGGTAGTCTGGGTCTAGCTTGAGGTAATAGGTTTGTCTCACCTCTAATGAAGCTCTGGTCATCTGTCATTTATTCTCCATTGTATTAAAATTTTATCAGAGAATGGCTTATTGAACCAGAGAAAGAACTTTATCTAGATAATTTGTGAAAATGAATATAATTGGCTTTTGATTTGTGGCAGTTACAAGAAATAGAGAAAGTTTTGCAGGGAAAAACTTAGAAAATAGGTATTTGGGAAAACATCAAGGTTTAGTGAGATAATCTTTTTTTGAGGACAAGCTCATAGATAGGAATATTCATAAAAGGAAGAGATAAAAAAAGAAGCTTTCAACATACTGTAGTTGAGGATTTAGATTTCTTTCTAAAAAATGTTTGATGCTTACATAAATAATATAGATACAGATCCAAAAAAAACAAACTCCCTGCCATGGAGTTGGATCCGACTCATAGCGACCCCTCCTTGGGTTTCTGAGGCAATATCACTATGGAAGTAGATTGCCCAACCTTCCTATTTAACAATGTATTTGTCAGTTGATTATTGATTTTTCTTCTAGATTCAATCCAAAACTTAACTACTATTATGAAACAACCTGCATTTGACCCTCCTATTTAAGTTTTGAGTGACTTAGTCTTTCAAAACTTAAATAGAAGGGTCAAATGCAGGTCATTTTGTAATAGTAGGTAAATAATATGGCTGACCTAACTCAGTACCTATTGTGTTCTGAACAAGATTAAGTACTTTATGTGAATTGTATTATTTAATATTTAAACTAGCTTTATGAAATTGATATTTAATTATAAATATTATAATAAAAGGAAAGGAGCTCTGGTAGCATAGTGCCTAAGGCACTTGACTGCTAAAAAGAAGGCTGGCAGTTCAAACCCACCAGCCACTCCTCAGAAGGAAGGTTGGGAAATCTACTTCCATAGTGATATCACCTTGGAAACCCAAGCAGGGATCACTATGAGTCAGGTCTGACTCAACGGCACCTAACAATAACAACACCAACAACAATAAAAGGAAACTGAGACTTAAAAAAGACAAGTAACTTACCCTAGTTTTAAATATTTGGGAAATGTATACCTTGTACATTTGTCATCACTATACCAACCATCTTAAATAAGTCTTAGAAAAGCTACAGTTCCTAGACTTAATGATCTAATGAAATATTGATTGTACCAGTAATGATAAAGCTCAACTCAACTCTGCCTTGAAATATGAATGTTTCATTTATCTGGTCTAAATTCCTCCATTGGGTTCCCCTGAGGTATAAACTATCACTTTGAATCTAAACATGGTAATTGTCCCATAAGTGTTCTTTAATTGAAAACTAGGACTCCTGGCAATTGTCCGACAGCTGGTGTATCTCTGAAGAGCTGGCATTTGATGAAACATTTCTATTGCAAAATTTTGAAAAACTTATCCTTGATTTCTTTTTTGTCAATATAACAATGTCAAATTCCCGTCTGATTAATGACCAAAACTCCATGTTAAACAAACAAAAAATTAAAGCCATTGCTGTTGAGTCGACTCCAACTCATAGTGACCCTACAGGACAGAGTAAAACTGCCCTCACAGGGTTAGCAATGCTGTAAATCTTTATAGAAGCAGACGACCACATCTTTTGCCTACCGAATGGATGATGGATTCAAACCATCTCTGGTAGCATAGTGCCTAAGGCACCTGACTGCTAACCAGAAGGCTGGCGGTTCAAACCCACCAGCCACTCCTTGGAAGGAAGGTTGGGCAATCTACTTCCATAGTGATACCGCCTCCGAAACCCAAGGAGGGGTCGCTATGAGTTGGGTCCGACCCAACAGCACATAAGAACAACAACAACCCTTGTGTTAGAAGCCCAATACCTTAACCACTGCACTACTGGGGCTCCAGGATTAATGACTAAATAAATGTTTTACTTAATGGCATTCCCTGTAGAATAATATAACATATATAATTGATAATTACCATTGATTGAGTAATTATTACAAGTTTCTGAGAGATACTACACAGCACAAAAGTTATTATGGAAAATAAATCACCAAAAAGACATGGCCATGTCAATCAAGTCTACAAAATACTTTTCAACTCTTCTCATTCTTAAAGGAGATGTTGTGTATCTGCTTGAATAAGCAATTATATTTAGAAATGTAGGTAGGTAATTCTGTTGATAAATAATAAAAGAGACGTTAGGTAATCACTTAACTGCAATTACTTTCTTTCAATACTTTGATTTAGGAATTATTTGAAATCTGCCACTGGCTAAAAATTAAACCATATTAATTCTATGTCATTATTGAATTTTTAATGAACCTTCTCAAGGTTCAGTTGCTACATTTACGTTAGTTTGAACAGAGCAGAATATTTCCATTTATTGGTGTACTTTTGCATTTGCAGCTTGTAATGGATGTTAAAACAGACTATTCTATGCAAAGCAATATTGTTTTATGATTTTGTTATATTGGAGTACTTACTTTTGGAAGTTGTCAGTTATATTTTTTCAACTGAAAATTAAGCTCAGTATCTTTCACAAACTTGAATCGCAATATAATTCTCATTTATCTTAACTTGTCATCAATATGTTTTGACTTTTAAATCTTTCAGTTTTAAACTAAAGGAAAACCAAAATCAAACTGCTGGCGTGACAGTGCTATAACTTTTGATTTCCCTTAATAGGAGCCAGATAGCAATGAAACAAATAATTGCCTATATTCTTAAATCATTTGAAAAGAAGGCATCATCAGGTTAAACTTTGGATTTACTGCATTTGTTTTCTTTTTATCATTAATCTTGAGTATAGTTGCAATTAAGCAACATTTTAAATGCTTGCTATTTAATGAATAAGTATAATCTGAAAGCTGGGAGTTAGCTATTGAGAAATATGTTCCTTTTGTTTTTTTGACCACCCTCTCCACTGCTAACCAGAAGGCTGGAGGTTCAAATCCACCAGCCACTCCTCAGAAGGAAAGTTGGGCAATCTACTTCCATAGTGATACTGCCTTGGAAACCCAAG
>NW_006921772.1:5159600-5172369 GCF_000298275.1 Orycteropus afer afer
AAAAAAAAAAAAAGAGAAAGAGAGAAAACAAAAAAAGAGCCTTGTAGTTTTTAGCAGTAAGCACGTTTGCCTTTATGGTCAAGATTAGAGTAAGATGACAGTTCACTCTCAGATGAGGCTAGTCAGCTCACTGGTATAATATAAGCACATGCCTGATATTTCATTTCATCTGCCGGATTTAAAACCATGATTAATAGAATGGAAAAATGTTGGTGACCACCAATAATCCTTCAATCTAAAGCCAAGGCACAAATTATAAATAAGATTTAATTGCCATTTAAGCTCCTACTTATTGGCCTGGTTGTGGAGAAGGAATAAGGGAATGGGTTGCCAGGAATCTCCTGGCCTGTGGTATTTCAGGACTTATACTCTCCCTTGTTTATGGATCTTCATTCCTACACTTTTCCTTAGCAGTTTGTTCCCTAAGAAAAAAATATATAATGCCTCTAGCAGAGTGTCCCAGTTGAGAATGAAAGTGTTTACCAAGTAAAGGAAAGTGCAACAAAGGGTTACTTATTTGCTTAAAAGCAACAACAACAATAACAAATGAGTCCCCTGTCCTCCTAGAAAAATAGGACCTCTTAGCCTCCTTGTGCCTAGAGTCACTGGTGCTTCCTGGGATGCAACTTTGAATTCATCCAGATGAACATATGGCAGAGACTAATTAAAAGACTCCTACTGGGAACAAGCCATGCTTTCAAAGCCATTTCTAGAATGTGGAGAATTTCTAGCAACAGCATACTATGTGGTCTTGTTTAGCCTCTGGCCACATTTGCAAGCGGTGTGACAAACTTGCTTATTCAGGGGATGAATTGTACACAATCCAGAAGTAAAAGGATTTGTGGAATTCAGGAATTAATATGTTACGAAGCTTATATTTGAATCCCTGCACTTGAGTTTCTTGCTTCTGTAGTATTGCACCATATTGAAAGCAAAAAATGAGACAAGTGTATGAATGCTAAATACGATTTACAGGGTTTGAATATTTGGTCCCTTTATGAGCTACAGTTTCATTATTGTTATTATTTGATTCATTTGATTTCTACCTTTTTTGCTGATCATACTTTAGACCTAGAAAATTAGGTTGCATTGTGTTATCAGATATTTTAAGAGAGAAAAATCTCACTGTTGGCAGAAAAAATGTAGCGAGATATGTGTATGTGTAATTTGTTTTAATTGAAAATGAAATATTCTTTTTGTGTGTTCAGTCTTGAAGTGCATAAACATTTGACGCTATGAATAGAGAACTTCTTAATGCTATGCATAAGCTTACCTGGGGCATTAGCTTCTATATATTGACAGGCCTTGATTTTTGTATTTGCATCTGATTCTGTATATCAATACTACTCTAATTCTGGCTATCTCTTGCTTTATGTATTCCATTATAGACAATTCTTGAGTTAGTGAAGACAAATTGTTTGCCCTGTGGTAACTCATTAATGATAGGTTTGCCAGGACTGTCTTCTGTTTTAAAAGCAGAGTTCATCTGTACTGTTGCAGGATACCCAGCAGCTTGTGCTAGGTAGAAAATAAATATGTGTTGATGGACTTTAAATTTAAGCATTCTTATTTCATAAACTACTAAATGTATCTGCTATTTTGGCTGTTAAAAGCTAATTTTTGTGTCACCTTTAGTGTTTTTTTTTTTTTTTTTAAGTTGATTTTTACTTTGGGAGGTTTACTTTATTTTATTACCAGCCAATAAAACTCATCAAAGGCATAGATAGCTTGATTATTAATATTACTTTTAAAAATGTTTCTTCAGTATTTTCCAGAGCATTAAAATTGAAGCTGTTGATTAAACACATATTTCAGCACATCTCAGTTGTAATGCTTTATTAAGGGAATACTCTCTCACTGAAGAGCCTTCTCACACATTCATGTGTGGATTCTGGGTTGAATTAACACATTTGATCACATTAACTACACATGTTCTCAAATACCTCCTTATATTATGGTAATATGCTTTGTCAATGAAACATAATGAGACTCAGAAAGAAGAACTGGGGGGTTGGAAGCTGGGGGAAGAGATTACTTCTTTCAGGAGAGACTTCACCCCAATAAACAAAAAAAGCAGAGCACCCCCATGGCTCCTAGTCTCATAGCATGAGAGGTCTGGTACATAGGGAGCAAAAGGCACATTATATGAAAGATTAGTTCCATTAGGAAAGGCATGTAGTGGGAGTAATTAAGGCATTGGATTTTCTAAGATGTTTTATATAGGTCTTATCTTGGGTGCTAATGTAAGGTAGGAGCTCTGGTAGCATAGTGCCTAAGGCATTGACTGCTAACCAGAAGGCTGGCTGTTCAAACGCACCAACCACTCCTCAGAAGGAAGGTTGGGCAATCTACATCTGTAGTGATATCGCCTTGGAAACCCAAGGAGGGGTCACTATGAGTCAGGTCTGACTCGATGGCACGTAACAACAACAATGTAAGGTAAATAGTATAAGGCCAGACTACCAAAGTCTTCAAATGGTACTAGACAGGAGAGTTTGAGTTAGGTTTATCAAGTCACGGGAACCATTCCTGGTGCTTGACCAGAGAGGACTGAGTAGTTTATAAAATGATTCATATGATCACAGTGTGGTCATCAATTGATAGTGCATTAATGAGAAATCATGGGCTCTTTGAACAATACAGCTCTGGGCACATCCTTTCTCTTTTTCTTTTTTGCTGTTTGTTTACTCCCTTTTTTCTCTTCCTTTGAAAATAAATTGAACACAAGCATTTAAGAACTTCAAGGTACTATTTTATTTCAAATACTTATTTGAAAAAAATAAATCAGTCTTACGGCCAGAGTGGTTCATTGAATAGAAATGGTCCCTCGGTAGTAGAGTTTGCTGTTCATTTATTGTTTCACATCGGAATTTGCATTATGACATAGTTTCAAATTCTCTGCTCAATCCAAATCCAACTGTATACAAATAAGATGAACCAAGAGATTTATTATTCCCCTCAAGAAGGCGTACATGAAACAACCTCTCAGAAGAAGCGTGGGATTTAGCATACGTTTTAATCGTATGATTGTTTCTTTCTGAAAAGCGTTTGTGGTTATGCTGTCATATTATGCACATTATTAACAACAAATACTAGCTAGAAATTTTAACTATAGTTGCATTTACAGCAACTTGATTGTGGTTGAAATTTTGGCAGAATTAGAATATTCCATCCTTAATAAAGGTTTTTCTGTTGCTCTAGTGTTATTGTCATGAGCATTGAATCATTTCCAAATTATCATATTACAACATCAAGTGTAGATCAGGTTATTAAAATATAGGTGAACATCAAATTATTCTTGAGAGGGTTTGTTGTGTTGTTGTTATATGCCGTCGAGTCGGACCTGACTCCTAGCAACCCCTCCTTGGGTTTCCGAGGCAGTATCACTACAGAAGTAGATTGCCCCATCTTCCTTCTGAGGAGTGGCTGGTGGGTTTGAACTGCCAGCTTTCTGGTTAGCAGTCAAGTGCCTTAGGCACTATGCTACCAGAGCTCCCTCTTGAGAGGGTGGTGGTAGCAATTCACTTTTTTTATTTTCTTTTTTGGAACATTATATAGTGATTTGGTGAAAGTTTACAGAGTATATTTGTTTTCCGCTCAACAATTTATACCCATTTTGTTCATGACATTAATTGTAATCCCTTTCTTGTAATAGCAATCTTCCCACTTCCTGCCTGAGTACCCTGATTTCATGCATCCTTCTTTCCTGCCCCTTCCTACCTTCTGAACTTCACTTTTAGGCAGATCTCACCATTTTATTTTTATATGGTTGATTGTTCCAAGGAGTGTGTTCCACATGGGTGTTATTGTTCACTTTAGACTTGTCTAAAGAGTTCTGGTGGAGTAGTCCATGAGGCATTTGACTGCTAACCAGAAGGCTGGTGGTTCAAACCCACCAGCCACTCCATGGAAGGAAGACTGGGCAATATGCTTCCATAGTGATACTGCCTCAGAAACCCAAGGAGGGAATGCTATGAGTTGGATCCAACTCGATGGCAGTGAGTTTGGTTTTTTGGTTTCCACCAACACCACGATTCAAAGGCATCAACTCTTTTTTTGGTCTTTTCTATTCATGAATTTGACTGCTAACTAGAGGGCTGGTGGTTCAAACCCACCACCCACCCTAGGAAGGAAGGTTGGACAATCTACTTCCGTAGTGATACGACCTTGGAAACCATAGGAGGGATTGCTATGAGTTGGATTTCCCTTGATGGCAGTGAGTTTGGTTTTTGTTTTTTGTTTTTTGTTTTTGGTATTCATGGATTTTGCCTTCAAGAGTATTTTATGAGAAATTAGTACTGCTACTCCTGCTCTTTTTGTTTGTTTTCTTGATATATATTTTTTCCCATCCTTTTGAGTTTTAGTTTATTTATGTCTCTGTGTCTAAGACATGTCTTGTAGAAAGCACACTCTCTTTTATCCATTCTACCATTCTCTGTCTCTTTATGGGTTCATTTACAAACTTACATTCAGTGTGATTATTAATAGGTACAAATTTACTGCTGTAATTTTGCATGCTTTTTTTTTTTAATTTTCTGGTATTGACAATTTCTTTGTTCTGCTTAATTTTCTATGTTGAGTTCAGTTTGTGGATTTTCATTCCTTTTCCTTCATTATTGATTTTGTGCTGTGTCTTTATGTTTTTCTTCTTTTTTTATTCTGACAAGTTTATTTGCTAACTTTCTTTGTGATTACCTTGAAATTTACCTTTATCTTCCTAGGTTTAAAGTAGTCTTTTATTTCCTGATATTGCCTGGATTTTCTCTCCTTATGAAAGTTCTATACCTACTCCATTTATTTCCCATTTTTGTGTTGATATTGTCATTTACAGATGAATGTCTCTGGTTCCTGTTTTCAGTTGTTTAACTTTAGTTTTTATTTTATTTGGGAATTATTTGTCTGTGCTCATATCTGGCTGTTGCTGTCCTGTATACTAATCACAGGTTGTTGTCTGATGGTATTAGTCCCCTGTCCAAAGGACTCTTTCTAGTATTTTTTTTTCTTTTGTAAGATTAGCCTGGTTTATACAAATTCCCTTAATTTCTGTCTATATGAAAATACTCTAATTTCACCAACATATTTGAGAAACAGTTTTGCTGAATATATACTTCTTGGTTGGCAATTTCTTTTTTTTTTTCTTTCAAGGTTCTATATATGTCATTCCATTGCTTTCTTCACTCATGGTTTCTTCTGAGTAATCAAAGCTTGAGCTTATTGATTCCTCTTTGTAGGTTACTTTTTGTTTTTCCAGAACAGCTCTCAGGATTCTTTCTTTATCTTTGATTTTGGCAAGTTAGATTATGTTGTCTTGGTGATTTTCTTTTGGGGTCTATCCTCTGTGAGGTATATTGAGCTTCTTGGATGAATATCTTCTTGTCTTTCATGATATTATGGAAGTTTTCCACCAGTAAATCTTTGACAGTTCACTGGGTGGCTTTTGTTTTGTTTGTTTATTTTCTCTCCTCCTGTTCTGGAATTCCAGTTTCACATATTTCTTGCCTCTTGATGCTCTTTCACATAATTCTTAGGCTTTCTTCATTAGTCTCCATTCTTCTTTTTTTTCCCCCAAACATACTAATGTCAGGAGCTGTGTCCTCTATTTCATTAATCTGATGTTCCACTGATTCAATTCTGCTTCTGTTGAGTTGACTATTGCTGAAATTTTATTGTTAATTTTTTTGGATTTCTAGTTTTTGTATGGCTTCTAATTGTCTATTTATTTTGTCATTTTCTTTTTATATTGTGTTCCTGCATTCTTCTATTGCTTTTTCTGTGTTTTCATTGGTTGTCTATGCTTTCCTTGATCTCTTATACCAAAACCAAACTCACTGCTATGGACCTGACTCATAGCGACCCATCCTTGGGTTTCCGAGATGGTATCACTACGGAACTGAATTGCCGAACATTCCTTCTGAGGAGTGGCTGGTGGGTTTGAACCACCAGCCTTTTGGTTAGCAGTCAAATGCCTTAGGCACTATGCTACCAGAGCTCCCTGATCTCTTATGTTGTTATGTTGTTGTTATGTGCCATCGAGTCGGACCCGACTCATAGCGACCCCTCCTTGGGTTTCTGAGGCCGTATCACTGTGGAAGTAGATTGTCCCATCTTCCTTCCGAGGAGTGGCTGGTGGGTTTGAACTGCCAGCCTTCTGGTTAGCAGTCAAGTGCCTTAGCCACTATGCTACCAGAGCTCCCAAATAGAACCTTATATATCAGTATTTTAAATATTTCATTAGGTAGTTTCATTACTATATCTTCCTCCGATAGGTTTTCTGATCCTTTATTTTGGTCATTTACTGGAGCCATCTCTCCCTGCTTTTTTATGTTATTTGATATTGTCTACATTGAGGTGTTATTATATTTATTTATTGTGTATTTGTTTGCTACATCTGATTTTTTTTCATTTTGTTTTGATATATTCAAGTGGGCAGGGTGTGTCTGTTACTCTGGTCACTAGCCTTGCCACATTAAAGTTCTCACCACAAGCTTCTCAGTAGGTGGGGCAGTGATTGGGTGTGTGGACACAGGTTTCTGTTCTCTGGTCTTGCAGGATAGTTTTGGATGTAGAAGGATGTAGAAGATGATTATGTCTATCCATCCAGTCATCTAATTGTGGGTACAGGGAGCATTCTCACTCTTTGCTGGGTTAAGTGTTGTGTGTGTGCATTGCCAGTTTCCAGGTAGTCAGGGTGAGGGTGCCTGGGTTGTCAATCACCAGCTCGGTGGTATGCAAACTCTTACTTACAGTCCTGGGCAGGAAGAACTACATGAGTGTGGCAAGAGCATGCATAAGCTGCTGGTCACGTGGGGTGATGGATCAGAGGGCAAGGCAGAGGGAATGTCATTAATCCTCAGGTGCCAAACTGGGAGGTCATGCCCCTGTCTGTTACAGCATGATGCAGGGGAGGGTGTGATGCCAGTCCTTGGGTTCCTGGTGCAGGTAGCTGGAAGTAATAGTTTGTGCTGTCAGTGTATCGAGCCCCAGCATAGGTAGCTGGCTTAGAGGCATATGGCTCCAGTTTGTGGGATCCTCACACCAGTGGATGAGTGGAGCAGTGGGTGCCATTGGTGCACGGACCCATGGTGCAGGTAGGTGGGTGTAGGCACAGGGGTAGGTAGTCCACAGTTCCCCAACACAGTTGGCTAGGCAGAAAAGGGGATGCTACTGGTCCCAGGGCCACTAGTGCTCACAGCCAGCCAGAGAATTAGACACCTTCTGTGGGCCCAGGCTTGGATGACTGGGCTTAGAAACTGGCACTGCTGATCCACAGGCCCTTGGCATGTTTGGATGACTAGAAGAGAACATGTCTACATGAGTGGATAGGTGGAAGCAGGCACTGCCTTTCTGTAAGACCCTGGCAGCAGTGGCTAGGTGGAGAGGCTACTGCCACTGGTCCACAAGTCCACAGTACAAAAGTTTGAGTAAAGGGACAGGTGCCAATTTGGTAACCCCTGGCTCTAGGGTTGGGTGGGGGTAGGTGCTGCCATACCAATATTTCATGTGGGGAGTCAGGGGATGGATGAGGATGGTAGAGGAGTCATCAGAGGTCTCTGAACCTCTGCTTGGGGAGGCTGAGAGGGGTGCAGTAGGTAAGGTGAGTGCACTTAACTTTTGCAGTGTGGGGGGCTCTCCTTCTTGACTCTGGACATAGATGCAGAGTCACTCATGCTTGTCTGCAGCAAGGGGTGGGGGCTTCATCTGGGAACACTGCTTGTTGTGTTTCAATATGGCTGTACTGGGCAGGTTCACCTGGCAGGGCACTGATGATCCTTAGTTTTCTGTGTCCACTGTTTGTGTATAGCCCTTCCTTCCACTTCATACCGGGTTCAGTTCTTAAGCCTTGCCTTTGATGCTTAGGATTCCAAAGTTGGCATCTATATCCTATAACTTGTATTCTTGGGTCTTTGTTTTAAAAGGGACTTTATGAGGTGACTGACTGTGCCACCATCTTCCAGTTTTTCCATTTTCAATGCCATGATTATCATAATTTATAATTATGTCAAAACTGCCTTTCACTACTACTATTCCTAAGAGGACTAGAATGATATTTTTCTGCTTATTAAGCAGGATTGTTTTTGTTTTTAAGATACTTGTTTTTATTGTGGATTAAAATGTTTCACTCTGGTTGATACTTCTATTTAGTCTTTCAAAGCAAACAAGCTCAAGTGGATCTAGATATGAAAATAAGGATTCCAGGCTATTCAGAAAATATATTATTATATTATGCATTACATTATTTTAGAGCACCAAATGATGCATTTCATCAACCTAGTAAGTTGTAAAAGAATTTTATTTCATCATTAATGTAAAGAGATAGTGCTTACCTTTGCAATAGCTTCAGAATGTATATTACACTGTTATGCACTTATTTTTTTTCTAATTCACATAATTTTTTGTGCTTTTGAAAGGTATAAATGATCAATGGACACTAGAGCCTTCATTTTATGTTTTGAACATATCACACCCACTAGTACAGGAGAAGAATCTATACCCCAGGGTGGGCCAGTTATTATAAACAGCTTTTTATGTGCTTGGCACCTGTCGAAGCATAGGGAATACAATAGATCAAGTCCCTGTCTTCGTGCAGCTTTTTTTGTACTGCAGAGAAACTGGCAAATAAGTACATTTTAGGTGGTGATAAAGTTCTGTGAAGGAAAATAAAGTAGGGTAACAGTGAGAAAGATTGTTGGCAGGGAAGGTATTGAACAATTTAACCTGTCCTTGATATGACTTAGCCTCATCTATTATAAATATTCACAGTTCTATGACTCATTGTTATAGTTCTGTTTACCATTTACTCTTTTGCACCTAAACACAGATTTATAATCTCAGCTGTCACATTTTTTTTTTTTTTTTTTTTTTCTGAGTGATATATCTAACACTCCTTTACCTACTATGGTTTTTACCTGCATGGGAAACAAATTTTGGAGATTATCCAGGTAAGAGAAGTTACATTAAATAAGAATCAATACATGGATGCTAAGGAAGGTTCATAATTTTAGTGCTCTTGTTGTTGTTGTTTTTAGGTGTTGTTGAGTTGGTTCCAACTCTTAGCAACCCTGTATACAACAGAATGAAACACCACTGGATCTGGGCCATCCTTACAATTGTTTGAGCCCAATGTTTCAGCCACTGAAACATTGTTTCAATACACTTCATCTTCATACACCCTCTACTTTACCTTCTTCATGGACTGGTCCCTCTTGATAACATGTCTAAAGTACATAAGTCTCACTGTTCTTACTTCTGAGAAGCAAAGACAATTCAGACTCATTGTGACCTTACCTAAAATAGAATGAAACACTTCCCAGTCTTGTGTCATCCTCACAATCTTTGCTATGTTTGAACCTACCTTTGTAGCCACTGTTTCAATCCATCTCATTGAGGGCCTTCCCCTTTTTCTCTGATCCTTCACTTTACCAAGCATGCTACCCTTGTCCAGAGAATGGCCCCTTCTGACGATGTGACCAAAGTAGGTGAGACAAGTCTGGCCATTCTCTCTTCTAAGGTGCATTTCGTCCAAGGCAGATTTGTTCATTCTTCTGGCAGTCCATGGTATTTTCAGTATTCTTTGCCAACACCACAATTCAAAGACATCAATTCTTCCTCACTCTTCCTTATCCATTGTCCAGCTTTCATGTTCATATAAGGCAATTGAAAATACCATGGTTTGTGTTAGGTGTACCTTAGTCTTCAAAGTGACATCTTAGCTGTTCAACACTTTAAGGTCTTTTGCAGCAGATTTGCCCAGTGGAATGCGATGTCCGATTTCTTGACTGCTGCTTCCATGGGTGTTGATTTTGGATCCAAGTAAAATGAAATATTGACAACTACAATCTTTTTCCAATTTATTTTGATGCTGCTTATTGGGCCAGTTGTGAGGATTTTTGTTTTCTTTATGTTTAGGTGTAATCCATACTAAAAGCTATAGTCTTTGATCCTTATCAGTAAGTGCTTCAAGTCATCTTCACTTTCAGCAAGTGAGGTTGTGTCATCTGCATATCTCAGGTTGTTAATGAGTCTTCCTTCAATCCTGATGCAGCGTTCTTCATTAGTTCTTCATTAGTGCAGGTTCTTGGAATATTTGCTCAGCATACAGATTGAATAGGTATGATGAAAGGATACAACCCTGATGCTCATCTTTCCTGATTTTAAAACTTATGGTATCCCCTTGTTCTATTTGAATGACAGCATGGTCTGTGTATAGTTTCCTCATAAGCACAATTAAGTGTTCTGAAATTACCATTCTTGGCAATGGTGTCCATAATTTGTTATGATCCACACAATTGAATGTCTTTGCACAGTCAATAAAACAGAGGTAAACATCTTTCTGGTATTCTTTGCTTTCAGCTAAGATCCATCTGATAGCAGCAATGATATCCCTCATTCCAAATGCTCCTGTAAATTCAGTTTGCATTTCTGGAAGTTCCATGTCAATATGTTACTGCAACCATTTTTGAATTCTCTTTAGTGAAATTTTACTTGCATGTAATATTAATGATGTTCGATAATTTCCATGTTCTCTTCCTGACACAGGGCCCCATCTCTTGTCTGTCAGTTTGTTATACTATGTTGACTTATGTATTGCTGTGGAGGCTATGCCACCAGTGTTTCAAATACCAGCAGGGTCACCTATGGTGGACAGGTTTCAGTAGAGCTTCCAGACTAAGACAGACTGGGAAGAAGGACGGGACCATCCACTTCTGAAAAAATTGGCCACTGAAAACCTTATGGCAGTGAAACACTGTCTGATATATACTAGAAAACTTTTTGCCCTTAGAATCCTTCAATATTGCAACTCGAAGTTTGAAATTTTTCTTAAGGTTTTTCAGCTTGAAAAATGCCAAACGTATTCTTCCTTTTTAGATTTCTAACTCCAGGTCTTTGCACCTATCATGTCTTCTCAAGCTGCCCATTGAAATCTGTTTAGATGGGCTTAGCTAATCATTTCTTCCATTTGGTGTGTGTGTGTTATGTGGAGGAGCTCTGGTAGTGCAGCACCTAAGGCATCTGACTGCTAACCAGAAGGCTGGCTTTAAATTCAAGAATGAGTTTCAGAGTCTCTCTGACATCCATTCTGGTCTTTTCTTTCTAACTTGTCTTTTAAATGACATTTTGCTTTCTTCATGTATGACACCAATGAGGACATTCCACAACTGGTATGATCTTTGGTCAGTGGTACTCAATATGTCAAATCTATTCCTAAAATGGTGTCTAAATTCAGGTGGAATATACTCAAGATCATACTTTGGTCTCATCGACTTGTTTTAATTTTCTTCAGTGTCATCTTGAACTTGCATATAAACAATTGGTGGTCTGTTCTACAGTCAGCGCTTGGCTTTGTTCTGACTGATGATATTAGTGTTAGCAGGTTTTATGTTAAATATGCTTTCAAATCTCAGTGACCATTTTTAAATTTTTCTTATGCCTTGCATAAGCTTCAAAGAGTTAAGATTGAATGGCATTTAATTAATACAGTTGTCCCTCAGTATCTGCAGGGGAGTTGTTCCAGGACCCATGCAGCCAACCACTTCTACCCCTCCCACCTGCCCATATCCCTCTACACCCACAGATACCAAAATCCAGGAATTCTTAAGTCCCTTATTGAAAGTGACTTAGTATTTGCATATAACCTAAGCACATCCTTCCATATACTTTAGAATAATAAGTTATCTCCAGATTACTTATACTATCTAATACAATGTAAATATTATGCAAATAGCATTTTATACTCCCTCTTAGCCTTTGAGCAATTGCTTTAACTACCTGTTGTTGTTGTTGTTATTTGCCCTTGAGTCAGCCCTGACTCATAGCAACCCCTCCTTGGGTTTTCGAGGCAGTGTCATTACGGAAGTAGGATTGCCTAACTTTCCTTCCGAGGATTGGCTGGTGGGTTTGAACCGCCAGCCTTCTGGTTAACAGTCAAGTGCCTTAGGCACTATGCTACCAGAGCTCCTTTTAACTACCTAATACCTTTATTTTTTTCTGAATATTTTTTAATTGGAGGTTGGTTGAATCCTTAGATGCAGAATTTGCATATACAGAAGGCTGCTTTTAATTGTAATTTTGTCCCCATAAAGGTCCATTTCTGGCTTTACTCCTAATTCATGGAAAGATATTAGATAATTTACTAAAATAGTGGATAAATGAGATTATTAATACAATTACTTAACAATAATGATGATTACTTTTGTTATCATGATGTTTTCCAAAACACAATAAATGACCTCGTTGGTGTGGTGGTTACGCATTCTGCTGGTAGCTGCAAGATCAGCAGTTTGAACTTACCAGATGCTCTATGAGAGAAAGATATGATATAGTCTGCTTCCATAAGGATTTACAGCTTTGGAAACCCAAAGGTGCAGTTCTATTCTGTCCTATAAAGTTGCTATGAATTGGAATCATCTGAGCAGCATCAAGTTCAAAGCATAATAATTTTTAGTTGTATAACTTGAATTATTTGGATCCAGGTCTTATTTATTTATTTACTCTTGATCTTTGAAAAGAGATAAAACTTACTGGGATAGTAGTATTGTCATCCAAGCATTATATAAAGCGTAAATTCTTCTGACCTTCTTCACAATGTTACTATAGCTAGTGTTAATAATAGTAATGTAGAGTTCCCACTAGCTCAGCAAAATGAGTAGCATACATTTAAAAATGAAGGTGACTTGCTCTGAGTCTCTTTTATTGAATAATTAGCATTCCTTGGAGGGAGACTATATATCTATATTAAGAAAATGAAATTGAGATTAAAATTTTTTTTTTT
>NW_006921772.1:5177703-5188248 GCF_000298275.1 Orycteropus afer afer
AACAACAACAAAAAAAAAACCCTTACAACACCACCACCAACAACAAAAAACCCTTACTACAACAACAACAAAAAAAACCCTAAAATTGGTGGGAGGGGGGGGTGCAGAATCCCAACCAGGCACAGGGAAAAGAAAACTATTGAAAACTAGGACCTGGTAGGGGAAGATCAAAAACAGTAATATAAAGGACAAATGTATCAATAATATTAGTTGGTTTGGAAGCGACAAATAACAAGCAAACTAATCACGGGGAAAAAAACGAGTGATAAAGAAAAAAAAAAATAAAAAAGAAAGAAAGAAAAAAAAAAAAATCAGAAGAGGACTGCTTAGGGCACCCAGGCTCCGTCTGAGCACACAGATTGCTATCGAACCCCTGTGTGGGCCCAGAAAGTAGGTGGGAGCGGGGACGGGCACAGCCCCGCCCACCAAGCAGGTGCAGGGTGCAGCAACAAGAAGAATGTCGCACCCCTTCAGTCCCGTAGGCCCCGATTGTCCCCGGGGCTGCCGGGAAGCAGAACGTGATCTTAAGCCCCAGAAATCTGCGAGAGCACTGTCTCTTTAAACATCCAAGATAGTCATGCAGCTTAAACGTACAACATGGCGGCGTCCTCCGGACCGGTAAAAGTCCACCACTCAGCCCACCTTTCTCTTCACCTTCCTCAGTTTGTTCCCTTGCCACTGTACAAAATTCTCCACACGGACCCTGGCTTGCAGGGGATTTTTAGATTAATTTTAAGTCCTACCGCCACTTGGGAGTGTCCAGGTCATTTGTGTCGTCACGGGCGCTCAGGTCCCTGCCAGACCACAGCTCCGTATATCTCCTTTTTTGGTATTTTCACGCAAATTCTTCTGCTAGTTGGGGTTTAGTCTACTTCTGAATCCTTCTCTTCAAGGCTCAGGGGTCCAAGAATAACTTCTGTGTCTGTGTCAATTGGTTTTCCTTTTCTTTGTTGAAGAGGGTCTGTGCAGTCCTTCTATCTAGTTCACCATCATCCGCTCCTCAGATTAAATAAATTTGAAAATCAGTTGGTTTCCTTCTACTTCACACACACACACGTTTTTTTGTAAATGTGCTGTCTGTTTAGGCAGGCGTAACAGCACCCTTTTATAGTGTCACATATGCAGTGTCAAAATTCTTTTGCCAACGTATACTACAGACATGACAGGACTCAGAAGGCAAAGACTAGACCCAAACAGACATAACAAAAACCTACTGATATTTTATGTATCAAATCTGTTCAGTTCAATAATTAGTTTAGTGATTGGAATACATGCAAAGCAGCCTCTATTCCTTCTACTCTCCCCTGTCACATTAACCAAGTCAGTTGACTACTTAGTTATTCTCTCTTCTGACTAGTGTCCTTTACCAGAAGCAGAATAGCCAAAGGGTTTTTTGTCAATGTTTAGCAGATGGTTCCATGAAGCTGATGGATTTCTTTAGTACATTACAATAAAGAACAATTTTATTACAAAAACAATTTATAATCTCACTATCAAGCTCAAACTCACTGACATCAATTCAGATCTGACTCATAGCGACCCACCCTTGAGTTTCCTAGGTGGTATCACTACGGAAGTAGATTGCCCAACCTTCCTTGCAAGGAGTGGCTGGTGGGTTTGAACCGCCAGGCTTCTGGTTAGCAATCAAGTGCCTTAGGCACTATGCTTCCAGAGCTCTGAGAGTAACAAAACTTGATAATTTTCTAATTCTTTATAATTTATAAAGGACTTTCAGATACATTATAGCTTTTTAATTTAGATTAAACAACAATTTTGTGAGGTAGTTTAGGCAATTCTAGCCTAATTTTTGAAATTTATGACTTCTAGTTTATGTTAATTTAATTTTAAAATAATTGCAAAATCATTTAACATAATGAAAATACATACAAATGTATGTATATTTTTAATGTGTTACTGATAAGTATGTTTGAGGTTATCTATATACTTCTCTGTAAACAGTTTCTGTGCATAATTCCACAGAACTCTTTATAAAACAATATCTTCCTGGATTAGAGTTTTATATTATGTTTATATTTCAGCATATATCTACATATAAATATATCTAGGCGCTCTGGTAGCATAGTGGCTAAGACTCTTGCCTGCTAACCAGACGGCTGGCGGTTCAAACCCACCAGCCACTCCTCGGAAGGAAGGTTGGGCAATCCTACTTCCGTAGTGATACTGCCTCGGAAACCCAAGGAGGGGTCGCTATGAGTCGGGGCCGACTCGATGGCACATAACAACAAGAACAACATGTATCTTTACTGCCACTTATCTGTCAGTTGGTCATAATGTGGTATCTTGTGTGTGACCGTGATGCTGGAAGCTATACCACTGGTACTTAATGTACCAGCAGGTTTCCTTATGGTACATAGGTTTTAATGGAACTTCCAGACTAAAACAGACTAGGAAGGAGGACCTGGCATTCTGCTTCTGAAAAAATTGTCCAGTGAAAACTCTATGGATAGCAGTAGAACATTTTCTGACACACTGCTAGAAGGTGAGGCCTCAGGATGCAAGACACTAAAAATATGACTGGGAAAGAGCAACCTCCTCAAACTAAAATTGACTTTAATGGAATGGATGAAGTAAAGCTTTTGGAACCTTCATTTGTTGATATGACATGACTCAAAATGAGAAGAAACAGCTGCAAACTTCCATTCATAATTGCAAGGTAGATTGAATGAAGAATAAATCAAAGAAAATTGGAACATGCAAAAAAAAAAAAAAAAGTACTTGAAGATATGTTCTAGCCACGAGTGAGGTGAAATGGAGTAGTAGTAGCCATTCTGAATAACATAATCATATAGTCCACTATGCGGGGAATGACAAATTGAAGAGGAAATGGCATCACATTCATCATTAAAAAGAACATTTCAAGATCTATCCTGATATACAACCCTGTTAGTGATAGATATTATCCACATGCCTACAAGGAAGACCAGATAATACTGTCACACTAGTGCCAAAGGTGGAGAAATTGAAGATTTTTGCCAATTTCTGCAGTCTAAAATCGATCAAACATGCAATCAATATGCATTAAAAATTACTGGAGATTAGAATGCAAAAGTTGGAAACACTGAAGAAGAATTGGTAGCTGGAAATATGGCTTTGGTAATCAAAATGTTTCCAGAGATTGCATGATAGAATTTTGCAAGACCAATGACCTATTCATTGAAAATATCTTTTTCAACTACATAAGTGGCAGCTTTACACATGGACCTCAACAGAAGGAATACACAGGAATTAAATCAACTACATCTGCAGAAAGAGCAACAGAGAAGCTCAACATCATCAGTCAGTAGAAGGCCAGGGGCCAACTGTGGAACAGACCATCAGTTGCACCTGTACAATTTCAGGTTGAAACTGAAGAAAATTCAAAGAAGTATGTGAGAGCCAAAGTATGACCTTGTGTATATCCCACCTGAATTTAGAAACTACCTGAAGAATATGTTTGACATGCTGAATACTAATAACTAATGACCAGAGAAGTTTTGGGACAACATCAAGGACGTCATACATGAAATAAGCATTAAAAAAATAAGAAAGAAAAGACCAAAATGGACGTCAGAAGAGACTCTGAAATTTGCTCTTAAACATAAAGTAGCAAAAGGGAACAGAAGAAATGATGAATAAAAGAGCTGAACAGAAAATTTCAAAGGGTGACTTGAGAAGACAAAGTAAACTATTATAATGAAATATGCAAAGACCTAGAGTAAGAAAACCAAAAGGGAAGAGCATGCCCAGCATTTCTCAAGCTGAAAGAACTGAAGAAAAGATTCAAGCCTCGAGTTGTAATATCGAAGGATGCCATGGACAAAAAATGTTGAATGATACAGGATGCATCAAATGAAGATAAAAGGTATACACATAAAGACTGTACCAAAAAAAGTCAGTTGATGTTCAGCTATGTCAGAAGGTAGCATATGTCAAGAACCAGTGGTATTAGAGGAAAAATTCTAAGCTGCACTATAGACATTGTGATAAATAAGCCTCCAGGAATTGATGGAATACCAACTGAGATATTTCAAAAAAATGATTGCTGTGCTGGAAGTGTTCATTGGCCTATGCCAAGAAATTTGCATGATAGCTGTCTGGCCAACTGACTGGAAGAGATTTATATTCATGTCCCATCCAAGAAAGGTAATTCAACAGAACATGGAAATTATTAAACAATATCATTAATATCACATGCAAATAAAATCTTGCTAAAGATAATTTATAATCCATTCCATCAGTACATCAACAGGGAACTGCCAGGAATTTGAGCCATATTCAAAAGAGGGTAAAATAACCAGGAATATCATTTGTGGTGCCATATGCATCTTGGCTGAAAGCAAAGAATAACAGAAAGATATTTGCCTGTGTTTTGTTAACTTTGCAAAGACATTTGACTATGTGGATCATAACAAATTATAGATAACCTTGCAAAGAATGGAATTCCAGAATTTAATTGTGCTCATGTGTAATGTGTGATTAGACTAAGAGACAGTCTTTTGAGGAAAACAAGGAATTACTGTATGGACGGAAAAGGTGTGCATCAGGGTTGCATCCTTTGAATACTTATTCAATTTTTATGCTGAGCAAATGATTCAAGAAGATGGACTATATGAAAAAGAATACAGCATCAGGATTGGAGTAGGACTCATTATCAATCTATGATATGCAGATGATAAAATCTTGCTTGCTGAAACTGAAGATTTCAAGTAATTATTGATGAAGATCACAGACTACAGCCTTCACAACTGGACAACAAGATTGATTTTGTCAAGGACTTCATTTTAATTGGCTTCATAATCAACACCCATGGAAGCAGCAGTCAAAACATCAAACAACATATTGCATTGGGCAAATTTGCTGCAAAACACATTTTTAAAGTGTTACAAAGCAAAAATGTCACTTTGAGGACTAAGATGCACCTGACCCAAGACATTGTACTTTTTATAGCCTTATATACATCCAAAAACTGTATAATGAATAAGGAAGGCAGAATAAGAATTGATGCTTTTGATTTATGGTGTTGAAAAAGAATATTGAATATACCACAGACTGCCAGAAGAAGGGACAAATCTTTCTTGGAAGATATACAGCCTGAATGCTCTTTAGAAGCAAAGATACTGAAACTTTGTCTTGCTTACTTTGGACATGTTATCAGGAGGGACCAGTCCCTGGAGAAGGACATCATGCTTGGTACAGGACAGGATCAATGAAAGAAAGAAAGACATTCAATGAGATGGATATTGATGCAGTGACTGGAGTAATGGGCTCAAAATAGCAAATATTGTGAGGAAGCCTCAACACTGGGAAGTGTATTCTGTTGTACATAAAGTCACTATGAACCAGAACTGTCTTGATGGCCCTAACAACAACAAAAAGGAGCTTTTGTGGCATAGTGGGTAAGGCATTTGGCTGCTAACCAGGTGGTCAGTGGTTCAAAACCCACCAACTGCTCCCTGAGAGAAAATGAGGAAATCTACTTCCATAAAGATTTACAGCCTTGGAAACCCAATGGGGGTCACTATGTGTCAGAATAGATTCGAGGGCAGTGAGTTGTTTTTTTTTCTTTTTTCCTAAACAACAAAAACAAATCTATCTATGTATCTATCATCCATCTATCTATCTACATATTATATGTTTTATAAAGAAGCCTTAGTGTTGCATTGGTTAAGTGGTCAGGTGCTAACTAACAGGTTAGCAGTTCAAACCCACCAGCTACTCAGTAAAAGAAAATACTGGGAATCAGTTCCTGTACAGTAAAACCTAGGAAATCCTATCGGACATGTCTTCTCTGTTCTATAGGGTCCCTATGAATAGAAATCGACTTGAAGGCAAACACCACCACCACATTTTGTAGGACAAACCAGAGTCTGTAAATCTACTGCCATCAAGTTGAATATGACTCATAGTGGTCCTTTAGGACAGAGTAGAACTGCCTCCATAGGGTTGCCAAGGCTGTAAATCTTTCCAGTAGCAGACTGCCTGCCTCATCTTTCTCCTGTAGCACAGCTGTTGGGTTCAAACTATGGACCTTTTGGTTAGCAGGTGAATACCTTAACCACTGTACCACCAGAGCACCTTAGGGTCTATGTGGAGTGCCTAAGTTCAAATAAATTTTACTTTGTTTAATTTACCTCGGGGGCAACATCCTATTTCACTTAGATGAAATTTTGTTCTTTCTTGATTTATACTTGTACTCTATGTAAAAAAAACCAAACTCACTGCTGTTGACTTGATTTCTACTCATAGCGACCCCTCCTTAGGTTTCTGAGGCAATGTCTCTACAGAAGTAAATTGCCCAGTCTTCCTTCTGAGGAATGGCAGGTGGGTTTGAACCTCCAGCCTTCTGGTTAGCAGTCAGATGCCTTAGGCTCTACTCCACCAGAGCTCCTATAGTCCATAGAATTATGTAAAAATATAGAACTAACAATTAATTTGGGCTCAAATACATTGTTAAAATTATATTATCATAAAGAAATATATGCACATGCACACACACACATATACACACACATATATATTTTTAAATTGTGATGGGATTTGTGAGGTTTGGCCAGAGGTGATATTTTATTCTTCTTGCCTTGAAAATGTGTTTTCATGATTTTTTAAAAAAATGACTATATTTATAGCTAAGCTTTTCATAGGAACACTCATGTGCTATGTAATCAATTCAGAAGTGAATTCATGAACAGAGATAGCAGTTAAATATTGTATCCAGGAGTATTTTTAATAATTTATTAAGGAATTAACATCTCTAAAGAACCCAGCACAGTCCCTCATATATAACATTTCTTCACTATAAGGTAAATATTAATATTTCCTATTTTGTGAACAATTTTTATTACAAATGGGCTCAAAGTAATCTAAAGCCTATGTGTTACTCCTTTGACTGTTATAGCCACCATATTTCTTGGACAGAGAAAATGTTGCTATCTACTACAATCATATTTTATAGCTTATCTTAATAGTTACATCATTCTCTGAAAATAAGATAAAATAAAAGTTGCTAATGGCCATCTAAGTTGTAACTATTGGTCTCTCTTTGTCCAGAACAAAGAATAGCAAAGAAAATGAAAGATACATGGAAAAAGTTAGTCCAAAGGACTAATGGACCATGAGAAATTCAACCTATATGACCCTGAGACCAGAAGAATTAGATGGTGCCCAGCCACAAATGCCAACCACTGGAAAAGGGATCTAAATTGGAGATCCAATGGGAGAAAAATGTGGAACAAAACTCAAAATCATAAAAAAGACCAGGCTTTCTAGGCTGCAAGAGACTGGGGAAACCCCCAAAACTATGGCCTTGAGTCACCCTTTGGGCCTGGAATTGAACTCACTGCTATAGCTTAACTCTCAACCTAACAGTAGATAGGCCTAGGAGCAGAACACCTACACCCTGGAGATCAGAAGGTCAGCATTTGCAGGGGGAGAACAGTGGGGAGGAGGGAATGCCCAGACAAGGACACAGGGAAAGGGTAACCACAAGGAGGAAGTGGGAGGTGAAATGTTACACTGAGGAGAAGTAACAGGTATCACAAAATAAAATGTGTATGTGAACTGTTGAATATAAAACAAATCTGCTTTGTAAAATATCACCCAAAGCACAATAAAAAGTTTTTTGTTTTTTGTTTTTTAAAAGTTCTGCTGGATAGATGGTAATTTGTGAATTAGGATACAAGCTCAGGAAACCTTGAAGCAATCTTTTCTTATGCAAATAAACTTACTTTAGCTTCCAAATCAACCTTGGTTAAGAACATTACCCCTTTAGTCTTCCCTTGATAATATGAACAATACTTTAAGTGTCATGGAATTTTTTTTTTTTTTTTTTTTAAATCATTTTTACCAAACGGTGAAACATAGAAATATTTCCACTAGGGGGTGATCTCCCATTGAAAGTAATAAGAAGAGAAGTGTACAAAATACACTGTGGCCCTACCAATGCAAGAGGGAAATTCTTTGTAGGGTAAAAGGTCTCAGCTAAAATGTTTTAAGTCAAAGTAAAAGAAAACAAAGTTAATACTTTTGAAGGTGTTACCAGCAAAAAGAACTCCAAAATCCATACCACACAACTACAGAACACAATTATGTGACTCAAAGGTAAATAATGTTCGCAAGCATTCTTTTGTCAGTTTCCAAGTTGACAGTTCAGGTTTTGTTTTGCTTTTGTTTTCTGTTATGTAGAGTCTGAGGTGGATTCCTGTCCAAAAGGACTTAACCTTTGCTTCAACTTAAAAGAACTACATGTTTCCTATTCTACAGAGTAATTACCTTTTTTTTTTTTTGTAAAAAATAATATTTTGCAAAACAATGTACAGATTAATATTGGAACATATTGAGCAGAGATTTGAAAAGAGGATGGAATCTGAAAGTTATCATGGACCTGTTCTGAGCTACATACTGTTCCAGGTAGGTTCCATATATTATCTCATTTGGTGGTCACAATCCCCCTCTCAATTAACCATAAATTATTTGAAACTGAACCTCCCAAATGGGGAGGCAGGCTAGAGGTTGGGTAGGAAGCAGTGGAAAGAGGTGGGTAAAGAATGGAGGTTAGAAATTCCTTGGCAAACTACGGCTTACGGTTTACTGAAGAAAAGGGTTGTGTGTATTGAAACTGATGGTAAACAACTATACTAATAAAGAGAAATATTGAAAGATCATGAATATCAACAACAATCCTGGTTGCATCTGATTTTTTTTCCTGGGTTTTATCTGAAAGAGTGCTCTAAAACCTTGTTTTTGGAGTGACTTCAAAAATGAGCTCTGGCTTCTAGTAGAGGAGGGTTTTATATAGTCACCATTTTTCTCATTTAATTTCCTGTGTGCAGCCTACTTGCCTTTATTCAAAACTCTCACCCTAAAGGGTTGTGTTTTAAATGAAATGAATAAATGGATTAAGAAAATATATATATCTTCATTGGATTTTCTTCATCTTGCTGCCAGGTTCCTAATAACATATGGGGAGAAAACAGCTGGGGAGAGAGGAGCTATTGAGAGCTGTTGCTTCCCTCTTACTTGTAATTCGTAATGTTCTAACATTTCTCAAGGGAGAGTCCACATAAACTATAATCTATTCTGTGGCTTTCATTCTGCCCAGAGGGCTTCATGCTGGCAATATGTGAAGTCCAGGTCTCATATAATCTGTTTTGAGTTTTAGAGTAATAACCTTCACAGAGGACCTTTACATGCATTTTGTTTCTCTAACTTAAACGAAAAACGCCCTCAAGTTAGTTTCTGGTCCATGTAAGAAGCATATAGAATACTGATGATGACATGCATTTGATGCTTTATTTTTTTTTAAGTCGTCAAAGATTGATTGATTGATTTTTGGTCAAATGTGACCTTGAAAAATTACTATCAGTTTATTATTTATTTGTTTGTTTGTTTGTTTGTTTGTTTATTATGATTGTGATTTGGGTGAAAATTTACAGAGCAAATTCATTTTCCATACAGCACTTCACATACACTTTGTCTCATGACATTGACCACAGTTCACCACAGTGCAACAGCTCCCCTCCTACTTCCTCCTGACAGTCACCTCTTCCCTGTGTCCATCCCTCCATGCATTCCTGCCCCTTGAGCTGTCTCCCTGTACATAAACAGCCCTTCTTTCTCACATGATCGCTCTCTCCAAGGAGTGTTATCTACCTCAGATACATGTTCTACTCATATGCCTGTCTTCTGCTTGGCTGGAAGCCAAAGGTGTGGGTTCAATTCCAGACCTGAAGGGAAGCTAGGGGCCATAGTCCCAGTGGTTCCACCAGGCTCTATCAGACCAGCAAACCTGGTCTGACTTTTTTTTCCCCCAAATGATTTTCAGTTTTGTTTCACATTGTTCTCCCTCTCTATCCAGGATCTCCTACATAGATCCCCCTCTGAGTGGTTGACAGTGGTAGCCGGGCACCATCTAGTTCTTCTGGTCTCATAGTCATATAGGCTGTGGATCTCATGGTGTACTGGTAGTTAGGACTAATTACTTCCATGAATCTTTGGTTTTCTTCATTCTTCTTTGCTCTGGACGAGGAGAGAGCCATCGTTGCCTCTAGATGGCAGCTTGCAAACTTTTAAGATTCCAGTCGCTACTTGCCAAAGTAGGAGGTGGAACAATGTTTTGTGTAGTATGCTGTGCCAGTTGAGATTGATGTCCCCTGAAACTATGGTCCCAAGCCCACAGGTTCAACTACTTAGTCCCTGTGGGTAGCTAGCTTTGACCAAGAAGTGACTACAACAATGTCCCTTGTCAGCTCTACTATAGATCTGGGAATTCAGATCATACAGATACACTTATAGGACCATTATCTGCCAACCCTTTACATGGTTTTGGGTACACACCCTGTTTCACAGACAAACCTACTAGTTCAGCCCATCCACCCATCTATCCATCTGTATACCCATGTTTGCCGTCACTGACAATGCAGTACTCTGTGCAAAAGGGTTCATCTTTGTTTTCTGTACCTCCCATGTACCTCTCAATGTCTTCCTCTTCCTCAATGTCACCATGTTGATCACTCACATTTGGTACATTGCCCTTCTCTTCACCCAAAT
>NW_006921772.1:5191163-5211070 GCF_000298275.1 Orycteropus afer afer
GTTCCATGTGCACTGGAGAAGAATGTATATTGTGCTGTTGTTGGGTGAAGTGCTCTGTAGATGTCTATAAGGTCAAGTTGGTGGATTGTATTGTTTAGCTCTTTTGCGTCTTTGTTGATTTTCTTTTCAGTTTTTATATCTTTCATTGAAAATGTTGTATTAAAGTCTCCCACTATGACTGTGAAATCATCTATTTGACTTTTCAACTCTTTTAAAGTCTGACTTATGTATTTTGGGGCTCTTTCATTGGGTCAATAGATAATTATTATGGTTATATGTTCATGTTCAGTTGATCCTTTAATCATTATATAATGTTCTTTCTTGTCTCGTATCGTGGTTTTTGTTTTAAAGTCAATTTGATCAGAAATTAATATTCCCACTCCTGCTCTCATATGGTTGCCATTTGCTTGATATATCTTTTTCCAACCTTTGATTTTCAGTCTATTTTTGTCTTTGACTCTAAGGTGTATCTCTTGCAGACAGCATATCAATGGGTTTTGTTTTCTTATCCGATTTGTAACTCTCTGTCTCTTGAGTGGTGCATTTAATCCATTAACATTCAGTATGATTATTGACTAGCATGAATTGGTTGCTGTTATTTTGTTACGTGTTTTTTCATGGTGTCCCTGGTTTCTTTGTTCCATATTATTTTCTGTGCTGTGCTCATTGTGTTTATGAATTGTGTTATCATTTCCTTTGTTGCTGTTGTTTTAGTATTTGCTGAATATTTGTGCTTGTCCTCTTTTTTATTGTTACGGGAAGGTTTATCATTTTTCTTTGAGGTTACCCTGTGATTCATAATTTTTCCCCGAAATTAGAACAGTCCATTCTATCTTGCAACTCTTTTGACTTCCTCACCATTTAGAAGTTCTGTAACTACACAGTATTTTCTCTCTTTTGGGTTTTTAGCTGTCCTCACTTGCCAATTGATATCTCTGGTTCCCTGTTTACAATCTTGTAAGTTTATTTTACTTTGGATATATCCATAGCCATGGCTTCTGGGTTATGTCATCTTGTGTATTAATGGTCAGTTGTTATTTGCTGTTTTGGGTTCTGTGTTCAAAGGACTCCCTTTAGTATCTCTTGCAAGGTTGTTCTGGTTTTAACAAATTCCCTTCGTTTCTGCTTATCTGGAAATCTCCTAATTTCACTATCATATTTGAGGGACAGTTTTGCCAGATATATTATTCTTGGTTGAAAATTTTTCTCTTTCAGGGTTTTATATATACCATCTCATTGCCTTCTCACTTGTGTGGTTTCTGCTGAGAAATCAGAGCTTATTCTTACTGGCTGTCCTTTGTAAGTAACTTTTTGTTTTTCCCATGCTGCTCTCAGGATTCTGTCTTTGTCTTTGGTTTTGATGAGTTTGATGATGATGTGTCTTGGTGATTTTCTTTTGGGGTCTATCCCGTTTGGGGTTCGTTGGACTTCCTGAATGGATGTATTCTCATCTTTCATCATATCAGGGAAGTTCTCCTCCAGCAAAGCTTGGACAATTTTCTCAGTGGTTTTGTTTTTCTCTTCCTGTTCTGGAATTCCGATGACATGTAAGTTATTACTTTTGATGGTATCCCACATGAATCTTAGGCTTTCTTTATTTTGTTTTGATCTTTTTTTTCTGATTGGTCCCTTTCCAAAGAAGTATTCAGGTATTTGTCTTCAATCTCATTAATTCTGTCTTCCATTGCCTCAATTCTACTCCTTTGCCCTTTCAGTGTGTTACTGATTTCTGATAATTTAGTATTCATCTTCTGAATTTCTATCTGTAGATTTAGAATCATTTCTAATTTTTCATTTATTTTCTCATTTTGTTCTTGTATTTTCTTCCAAAATTCTTCTAGAGTTTTGTCTGTGTTTTCCTTGGTCTGTCTCCCAATCCTTTGAAGATACCTACTTATAATTCTTTTGAATTCCTTATCAGAGAGTTCCAATGCTTCTCCACCTCTTGGTGGAGAAGGAGGTAGTGGCTCTCACTCAGTCAGTGAAGGTACAGGAGGTGTGGGTGTACTTATGTTGTATGGGGACTGTTGCTGTCTTCCACTCAGACAAAAATGACAATTGAATAACTATTAAAAAAGTAAACGCAAATGGACAAAAAATACACTATGTAATCACACAGGGACAGTAACCAAATGAAGAAAAAAGGGAAAAAGAAGGAAAAAAAAAAAGAAAAAAAATACCACTGCAATATATGGGGACAAGGCAATAGGAGAAAAAGGTGAAGAAGGAGAATAGTGAAGAAAAAAAATGGGAAAAATGCTAAAAGAAAAACAAAGAACAGGGTTAACCATGAGAAAGAAAAAAAAAAATTGCAACCAGGAACAGGGAAAATAAAAAAAGCTGAAAACTAGAACCTGGCGGGGAAAAAATAAAGAACAATAATAGTAAAAAGGACAAAAGTAATAATAATAGTAGTAGTTTTAAAACAGACGAAAACAAAGTAAAAAACAGAAACAGAAAAAAAAAATGGGGGCAGAGCAGGACAGGGCACCCAGGCTCTGTCTGAGCACACAGACTGGGATGGAATTCCTGCCGGCCCAGAAAGTGGGTGGGGTGAGGGATGGCCACACCTCCATTCACAAAGAGGGTATGGGGTATAAGAGTAACAAAGGGAATGTCACACCTTTCCAGTCATCCGGCTCCAGAATGTCCTTGGGAACCCTGGCAAGTGGAACCTGTTCTTAAGTTCCTCGAATCTGGGAGAATGCTGTTTCTTTAAATATCCAAAATGGTCAAGCTGCTTATAAGCATTCAATATGGCTGCGCCCTCCAGCCAGAGAATAGTCCACAGCTCAGCCTACCTTTCTCTTCACTGCTTCCCCTTCTATTCCCCAGCCACCAGAGCAATCCTCCATGAGGTCCCTGGCTAGCAGGGCTGATTTTTAGGTTAATTCTTAGGTCCTACCACCACTTGGCAATATCCAAGCTGTCTGTGCTGTCAGGATTGCTGCCAGACCGCAGCTCCGTATGTCTCCTTTTTTTAGTGTTTTCATGCAAATTCTTCTGCTAGTTAGAGTTTAGTCCACTTCTATATCCTTCCCTTCACAGCTCAGGGGTCCAGGATTATCTTCTCTATCCTACTTCCATAGTGATACTGCCTGGGAAACCCAAGGAGGGGTCGCTATGAGTCGGGGCCGACTCGACGGCACATAACAACAACATAACAACAACAAAATCTGTGTTAATTGCTTTTCCTTTTCTTTGTTGAAGGGGTTCTGTACAGTCTTTCTGACTATTCTGCCATCTTACCAGAACTCTGCACTTGCTTCTTTATCTTAAATTCACCCAGGGATTTTTTTTTAAGTCTAAGTAAGTTATTACTATTACTATTACTATTACTATTACTATTACTATTACTATTACTATTACAGCATTTGACTGCTGACCAAAAGGCTGGCAGTTCACACCCATCAGCCATTCCTCGGAAGGAAGAATGGGCATTCTATTTCTGTAGAGATACTGTCTTGGAGACCCACACAGGGGTCGTTATGAGTCTGATCTAGCTCGACGGCAGTAAGTGAGTGAGTAAGTAAGGTATGTGCTATTGGACATGTGCAACATTCCCCTTAGAAGAGAATTTTAAACTCTATGTACAGCATATCTTTAGTATTTTCAAGAGGAATATTTATAAGATCTTTAGAAAACTCCAGATTTGGAAAAGTGAACATGTTTGGACAATCTTATGCTTTTGTTAGGAACTGAATGTTTGTTGAGTAGCTTGTTTATTGCTGTTTTTTTCCGACTTTTCCTGACATTTTATTTCTTAATTGATGGCTGTTATTCATGTTTTTATCCATGTTTTTATCATTGAAAAAGTGATGTGTTCCATTATGGACGAATGCTGCCTGGTGGTCTGGGTTCATTCAGTAGCTCAGTGGCTTGAATCTAGTTTTAATGCTAATGCCCACAACATTAACCCCTATGCTGCCAAACCAAAACAAAAGAGCTAAAAAACAAGCTCACTACCAACGAGTTGACTCCAACTCATAGCGACCTCTTTTGGGTTTCCAAGGCAGTAAATCTTTACTGAAGATGCTGCAATAAAACACAAATCCTATAACCATGCACTTTCAGAATTAAAACAACAACAACAACTGATGTTAAATCCTCAAATGAGAACAATCTGCGATATCCTGTTTCCAATACTATTGCCAGGACTGAAGGATCACATGTTCAATCAGATGTTTGTTTAAAATTCTATACACACCAAAGTGGATTACTTGAAAGTATACATTTTATTCCCTTGAATATATATGGCTTATTTTATCCTAGGGACTCAGATACTTCAAAAGCCAGCTGTTACTAACTTTGCAAGCACATGATAGAATCAGCCCAAGTTTTTCAAAAAGCTCTGTATGTAGCAGTTTCCAAATGGAAAAATTGCCTCTTTGATCAGTTTTGCTTTATTTAGTATAAGGCTTTTTGTGTTAGTTAACACAGGATCCCTAAAATAACCATTGTGTTCTAGAAACATACTGTTTGTTTATAGGTTAGGGCAATAGTTTCCAATGCTGGCCAGGGGCAGGTTACCCAATAAGTAAGGTAAACTTATATTTACTTGTGCTTACTTACTAATCTGTAGTGAACAATTTCACTTTTTTTTTTTTTTTTAACGTGGTGAAAATTTTAAACTGTTCACTACAGAATAGCATGAACGGGTAAGCCCATGCTTACTTTACTTACTGGGTACATCATCCCTGTTAGTGATTGTAAATTTGAAAAGAAGTTTCTATAGGAAGATGCTGTGGGGTTGGGAGAGAGACAGATGCCAGCCCTACATAGAAGCAGAATATTTGATGTGGTAAAATTGTTCACTACAAATTAGTAAGTAAGCACAAGTAAACCCATGCTTACCTTGTTTATTAGGTAATCCAGCTCTGATTTTGTCTGAACATTAGTATTACTTGGGGAGCTTTTAGAGTATTCTAATACCTAGACTTTTACTCTAGATCAAATAAATGAAAATCATAATAATCATAATTTTTAAAAGGATTCCCAGATGAGTCTAATACTCAGCTAGAATTGGGAAATACTAGGTTAAAGTGATTTCCTTTAGCCATCTGGAAATAAAATGCTGACAGAGCATACACTGGTGCAAGGTGTTAACAGGGGGTAAAATAGAACAGATGCAATTGATTATATTTTAACAAACACACATACAGACATACAGATATACTTTGCAGATGTTGCAGGTTCGGTTCCAGGCCAATCCAATAAAGTGACTATCACTTTTCAGAGGTTCATGTAAATTTTTGGTTTCCCAGTGCGTATAAAATTTATGTTTATGCTATATTGTAGTCGCTTATGATACATTTGAATTGTGGTGTTGGTGAAAAATATTGAAAATACTATGGACTGCCAGAAGAATGAACAAATCTGTCTTGGAAGAGGTCAGCCAGAATGTTGCTTTAGAAGTGAGAATGGCCAGACATTGTCTCAAGCACTTTGATCATATTGTCAGAAGGGATTAGTCCCTGGAGCAGGATATCATACTTGGTAAAGTAGAGGGTCTGTGAAAACGAGGAAGATCCTGAACAAGATGGACTGACACAGTGGCTGCAACGATGGGCTCAAGTCTAGCAACAATTGTGAGCATGGCATAGGGCTGGGCAGTGTTTTGTTCTATTGTATATAATGTCTCTATGAGTTGAACTGACTTGATGGCACCAAACAACAACATAATCTATTAAGTGTGCATTAACCTTTTGAAAGTTTGAAATATTGTGAGAATTACCAAAATGTGACACAGAGTCACAAAGTGAGTACATGCTGTTGGAAAAACGGCCCCAATAGACTTGTTTGATTCAGGGTTGCCACAAACCTCCAATTTGTTAAAAACAAAAAAAGAAAGAAAGAACTCAGTATCTGCAATGCACAGTAAAGTGAAGTGCAATCCTATGAGGTATGCCTATACAGGACTGAGATGACAGATGAGTTTCAAGTGCTTAGCACTTGTTTCATTTAACTCCCATGGCAGTCCTGTGAGATAGGCACTAATATCATCCCTATTTACAGATGAGAAAACCAAATTAAACTACTTCCCCAAGGTTACTCAACTGGTAAGTGATCTGAGCCTGGCAGCAGAATCTATGTTTCAGTCCATTGGTTCTCAAAGTGTGATCCCTAATCAACAGAATCATTCTAAACTAGAAACTTCTTAAAATGTGAATTTTCAGGCCCATCCTTAGAGTTTCTGATTCAGTTAGCCTGGGGTGGGCCTGATAATTTACATCTCAAAGTATCAAGATAATGCTGCTGCTGGTTTGGTAATCACACCTTAGAACCACTGCATTATAATACTGAATGACAGGTATTACTTTATTGTCCAGGGGAGCTCTGATAGCATAGTGCCTAAGGCACTTGACTGCTAACCAGAAGGCTGGCGGTTCAAACCCACCAGCCACTTCTTGGAAGGAAGATGGGGCAATCTACTTCCATAGTGATACTGGCTCGGAAACCCAAGGAGTCGGGTCTGACTCGAGGGCACATAATAACAACAACAACAGCTTTATTGTCCAGCTATGTTCCACTGTAGAATTGCCTTTTTAAATATAACAATAGTATCACTGTAAGAGTCAGTGACCTTGTCAACATAAATGAAATACTTTTGTTAATCAGAGTCACCTTTCCTCCTACCCCCCATTGTTTGGAGTAGATATAAAACAAAAGCAGTGCCACCAAGTCGATTCCAACTCTTAATGACCCTAAAGGACAGAGTAGAACTGCCATAGGGTTTCCAAGGCTGTAAATCTCTATGGAAATAGATTGCCTCATCTTCCTCCCATGGAGTGACTGGTGGGTTCAAACTGCTGACCTTTTGGTTAGTAGTTGAATGCCTTAACCGCTGTGCCACCAGAGTGTCTTTGGAATTGATAAAGCAACGTTTAACTTGAACAAGTTGCAACTAAATTCCTAACTCTCAAGTTCACAATCAGAGATTGAGTAAGTGAGATTAAAGTTGACAAACAAACAAAGGAAATGAAAGAGGAATGAAATTGCAAGCATAGAATATCCTTATTTCACTATTCCTTTTACTACAATCCAACTCATTTCCCCTTTCAGGCACCTTATTTCATGCCATCCTTATTCCATTTTCCTTTGGTTAAATATCTCAGTGGTTAGCAGTATAAATGCAGAAAATTACTATTATAGAGTCATTTGTAACTGATATTTAGAGGTAATTAAAAGTCACACTTTAAGCTGGTGGTATTAATCTTTTACTTTGTGTAGCTGTGATGGGGTGAGAGACGTATTAAATTTAGAATTCTGTAATCATGAGTCATGTTGTAAAAGTGATACAATAAGTGTATATGAGAGAGAATTTCTGGTAACAGTATGAGACAGAATTCAGCTAATATTCATACTAAAGAAGATAACAGATGATAACTTCATAGATTACCTTTCTGGCATTGTATCATCTTCAAAATCTCAAATATTTGAGTAAATCATGTGTAACATCTTAATATATTTTTGTCAGAGCTTATATTGGTACCCCACTTGTCAAATACAAGTGTGAGTTTCATCTCTGTAGGAATGTACTTTCAGTGCAATATTGTGAACTTTGTGATCTCTCAGTTGATAAATGTAAAATAGTGTGATTTAAACTCAGAGCCATTAAAAGAACATTTTTAATTCTGTCAACAAAATCATGTTTTCTATTATAAATAGATAATCCAAATCTTAAAACACACACACACACTAACAGATGTAAGTTAGGAAACCTTGATACAGTTTTGTTTCATGACTTGGAACAGAGCAGGCATCTGATGTCTGCTGAACTCAGCTCCTATTGCTTGATTGCTTTGTCTGCTATATGCCTCAGTCTTATCATTTGTAACCCTCGGTCTGTTGCATCCCTTGAGTGCAATAGAGACAGACCTGCAGGAGACAGCAAACCACCCTGAGTTGTTTCACCAACCATGTCCTTCTCTAAATGTGATCATTTTTCCAGTGCTTTTTTCATGGGTACTTAAAATCAACTATTTCCTATAAAAATATGCTCCATCTAAAAATACTGCTGTAAACCAGGAAAATACTAAAAATTCTATTCATTGTTGGAGTCAATAAAATTCAATATAAAATTCTTGAAGATATACTTCTTTTGTCTTACCACCATGAGAACTGCATTGTGCTTTTGAGTATTGGGGAATGATACTATTCCTACTATTTTATACTGGATCATGTTGTGAGACTCAATTTTTGTTTTGTAATCTTTTTCTTCATTGTTGCAGAAATAATTTGATTGAAACAGACTAGTAGCATAGTGCCTAAGGCACTTGACTGCTAACCAGAAGGCTGGTGGTTCAAACCCACCAGCCACTCCTCGAAACGAAGATAGGGCAATCTACTTCCATAGTGATGCTGCCTCGGAAATCCAAGGAGGGGTTGCTATGAGTCTGGTCCAACTCGACAGCACATAACAACAACAACACAATCAAACATTATTACTGATAGTTTGAAAAGCTCAGATAATGTTTTTTTCCCCAAGGAAGGTATTATTGAAACTTATTTCTGTTGTAATTGTGTTGCTTGGGTATTGGCTTATAAGGATAACAAAAGAGCTAGAAGCCTGGATAGTTTTCCAACTAAAGGATTATGAATAAAGCTGTTCAAGTGATGGTGCCTGATACAGCAGAGAGGCCTTTGGGAATATAGTTAAGGCCTCTTGGACATTGCTCTTCAGGTGGCATCTTAAGCTCCTCAAGTCTCTAAACGAAATTATAAGTGTAGAAGAATGTAATACTTTTTTGATGTCTATGAACTGAGAGTAATAATATTATCTTCATAGAGGTATTGTGAGGATTAAATGAGTTAATATTTGTAAAGTGCTTAGAACAGTGTCTAGCACATTGTGTCAAGGAAATGTTTGAGAAATAAAATGAGTTATCCAGAAACAGATTCACGTATAGCTTCTCCATGTGATGTTCCTGAAGCAAAAACTTCATCTTCTAAATTGTCCTTGCGATTTTCAAAATTTCTGCAAGTACTCTTCAGATTGTATCCCTTTAGGATATCATCTAGCAGCCTAGTTGAGTACCTTGATCCTCCTGTCCCCTGCCCTGCTTCTGTTCCTGCCTGTTGCCTGCAGGAATATCTGTCCTTTGTCTCCTGAAGCTGCCACTCTAGTATTGAACAGATTTCCCTTGCTTAACCCTAGATCTAGAGCTGTTAATGGGATCTATAGCTTACACTTTGGAATGTGTACCTGAATCATGCCAGAACATGTTAATGACATTGCACATATAGTATGATTACAACTATACCAAAAAAGTACAGGAAAATAATTAACCAAATATTGAAACAGGTTTCATGGATTCTAGATGATGTTATTTCTTTTCTTTATGTTTCACAAGCTATCCATGAGGAGACTGAAAGATTATAATATGAGTGAATACAGAGAGGATTCCTTTTTCAAATCTCATCCCTCCCCCCCGCCCCAGCTTCAAAGAGAATGATTTTATTTTATTTCTTGGGTTTTATTCTTTTGTGTCTTAACATCCATAAATACAGAGGACATAATTATTTTAGGAACAAATAATCAAGTTTAATATTTGGATGTAATATGTTTATATTCAAAGATTATAATTTTAGACATGAAGGAGTCACTTTAATGCATGGATTTCATGTATTCCCAATTTCCATAAAGTGTTTCTCCAAGTTGTCCACATTTTTTTAATATATTTTTCACTTATATTTTATGTCCCTAGTTTTACCACCACTTAGAGCTCTGAATTCTTTCCTACTTATGATCTTTCTCAAACATGAAAGCTCTGATCGTTCCACCACAGCCAGAATTTGACACATTACTGTTCCTTTTATCATATTTATTAAACCAATTATTCAGCCATTCTCTTTGTTTCTGCATCATCTTTTATTTTCACAAGATCTTCTGTCCAGATCTGTCAACATTTTACTAATTTAGAGACCAATTATCCACTTCTCACCTGAGTGGTTATAGCATTGACTCTGCCTACAACATCTTGCCTGTGCCCAGCTCTATCAGTGAATTTCAACCAAGCACAACTTGCATGTGATCATTAGTGCTCTACAAAATTTGATCTGACCTCTGTCAGGTTAGCACAATGACGCTTAAGTCAGAGCTGCTCTTTGGAAGAGAGTGTCCTGGCTTCTTCTCCCAGCCTAGCAGTGTAGGTGGGACTAGAATGGACCACCACCCATGAGGGCTTTTAGATTCTGACTTCAGACTCTTCATATCTCCTTTCAGAGTTCTCCCCTTACTGATCACACAAGAGGTTCTCTTTTCTTTCTAGGAAGGCTTTTAATCCTCAGCTTACCAACTAGCCCAAAGTAGTGCAGTTTAAGTGCATCAATGCCCCCTTCTCCAGAATCTCTCTGGTGATTCCCTCACTTCCCTCCTGGAATTGTTTCTGAAAATCCTTTCTGGGAAGTTTCAACACACTTGACCCAAATAGCAACAACAATGTTTCCAACAGTAGAGAGAGGAGGGGTATACTCCCACAGCCTTAAGCAATCATACTAATTATCTTAGAGTAGTTCTCAAAAATGTGACAAGGACAGAGTGCTAATTGTAATGTTCACCCTCTGATACAATCAAGCTATAAATACCATCTTCTGGAACAGCTTAAGGACCATGCTTTTAAGTTACTGAAATCAATGTGTAACTTTTTTTGTCCAGATATTTAATTCTTATGGTACTTTCCCCCCACTATGTACTTCATAGTGGAGATCTGGTGACGTAGTACCTAAGGCATTTGACTGCTCACCAGAAGGCTGATTGTTCAAACCCACCAGACACTCCATGGAAGGAAGATTGGGTAATTAACTTCCGTAGAGATACTACCTCAGAAACCCAAGGAAGGGTCGCTATGAGTCAAATTGACTTGACAGCAGAGAGTTTGGTTTGGGCTTTGCTATATACTTCATACAAAGAGTTTACCTGAATAAAATAGTAGGAAGATTCTTAGGTAGTATTAATCCTATAACTTTAACAATCTGAGCCAAAAGCTTAATTGGAATATGGTTTTCTTTGCTCCTGATAATAACGATCACTGTAGTTAGCCGTGATGAATTATTCCATCTCTGCTTGTGGGTTTTTTTTTTTTTTTGGTTTTGCTTATACCTTGTGCCAAAGGAAGTGATTCTCCCTGATTTCATTCATTCATTGCTCCTCCTGAAATAGAGTGTATGCTACCTGTATGGATTATCTTCAATCACACAGAGCCCATCTGTGCACTACTCATAGGAATGTGGGCACAAAGGCAGCCTACCAAGTGAAGGTCAGATAATACAAGAGCCAACTTTCAGGCAAACTTATTCATAATTTGTTTTTCTAAACGTTTGTTATCAGTATATTAAGAGACTTGACGCACCACTAATCTGTCAGTTTGTCATATTGTGGTGGCTTGTGTGTACCTCTGAGGCTGGAAGCTATGCCACCAGTATTTCAAGTACCAGCAGGGTCACCCATGGTAGACAGGTTTCAGTGGAGCTTCCAGACTCTAAGACAGACTGGGAAGAAGGATGGGGCTCAAAATGAGAAAAAACAGCCACAAATATTCATTAATAATCGGGACATGGAATGTGTGAAATATGAATCTAGGAAAATTGGAAGTTGTCAAAAATGAACTGGAATGCATAAAGATCAATATCCTAGGCTTTAGTGAGCTGAAATACACTGGAATTGGCCATTTTGAATCAAACAATCGAATGGTCTATTGTGCCACGAATGACAAATTGAAGAGGAATGTCATTGCATTCATTATCAAAAAGAACGTTTCAAGATCTATCCTGAAGTATAATGCTGTCAATGACAGGACAATATCCAGAAGTTTACGAGGAAGACCAGTTAATGCTACCATTATTCATATTTACACAACAACTACTTAAACCAAAAATGAAGAAGTTTAAGATTATTTTTGCCAATTTCTGCATTCTGAAATTGATCAAACATGCAATCAAGATGTATTGATTATTACTGGTGATTGGAATGCAAAAGTGGGAAAAAAGAAGCAGCTTTGGTAGTTGGAAAACATGATAGAAATGATGCTGGAGATCACATGATAGAATTTTGCAAGACCAATTAATTATTTCATTGAAAACATCTTCTTTCAACAACATATATGGTAGCTATCCACATGGACTTAACTAGATAGAATAAACAGGAATCAAATCAGCTACATTTGTGGAAAGAGGTGATGGAGAATCTTAATATCATTAGTCAGAACAGGTCCAGGAACACGCCTTCAATTACTCATATTCAAGTTCAAGTTGAAGCTGAAGAAAATTAAAATAATTGCAAGAGAGCCAACATATGATCTATGTTGTTGTTGTTGTTATGTGCCATCAAGTTGGACCCGACTCACAGTGACCCCTCCTTGGGTTTCTGTGACAGTATCACTATGGAAGTAGATTGGCCAGATCTGAGCTATATCCCACCTTAATTTAAAGATCATCTGAAGAAGAGATTTGATACATTGAACACCAATGACTAAAAACCAGATGAATTGTGGGATGACAGAAGAACCAACAAATCTGTCTTGGAAGAAGTGTAGCCAGAATGCTCCTGTGATGCGAGAATGTCCAGATTTCATCTCATGTACTGTGATCATGTTGTCAGAAAGGACCATTCCCTGGAGAAGGATATCATGCTTGGTAAAGTAGAGGATCAACAAAAAAGGGTAAGATGCTCCACGAGATGGGTTGACACAGAGGCTACAGTGATGGGCTCAAGTGTAACAAGGACTGAGGGGATAGTGCAGGACCAGGCAGGATTTTGTTCTGTTTTCCATGAGGTCACTATGAGTTGGAGCGGATTTGACAGCACCTAGTAACAGCAACCTTCCTTCCGAGGAGTGGCTGGTGGGTTTGAACCACCGGCCGTCTGGTTAGCAGGCAAGTGTCTTAGCCACTATGCTACCAGAGCCACTCCTCGGAAGGAAGGTTGGGCAATTCTACTTCCGTAGTGATACTGCCTCGGAAACCCAAGGAGGGGTCGCTATGAGTTGGGGCCGACTCGACGGCACATAACAACAACAACAAGCAACAGCAATAAGAAACTTGACTGACTGGCACCTTTCAGCTTTAGCTTAAGTAGTTTCCATTTCAAAGAAGTTATTGCAACGAAACCAGAATTTTTGTCTGAGTATTAAATGTTTTATTACTGTAGCCTGGTTTGCACAAGCAGTTTCTGCTTAATTATCTAAAGGTCAGTGTTTCAAGCTCACCTTCTGGCATTGTAGAAGAAAGTCTTGACAATCTGCTTCATTAAAATTACATCCAAGAAAATCCTATGGGACAGTTCTACTCTATAACACATGGGATCACCATGAGTCAGAACTGACTCAATGACAAATGGTTAGGTTTACAGGGGTTATACAGAATATTTGACATTATTTCAAGGCGAGATCTGTATAAACTAGGCTTCTCTTGGGGAGAATGAGGACAGAATGAGATGGGAATAGAGAACATCTAATTCTTCTGGCTCCACCACCTGATAGTCTCTTGTCACTCAAGTGGAGATGGTTGGGAACAAGACTAGGAGATGCAGAAATCCACCACTGTGGCATCATAGGGAAGCAGAGAGAAGCCTGTATTGGTGCCTGAGAGTCTGTAATCCCTAGGGTGATGGTGGAGCACAAGTAATTGATAGAATTAGAATGGCAATAATGTTGATGTGCTACAAGGATGCAGAGGCACCCAGATGACATGCAACATTTGTTAGTAATCTGTATGCTAAGGTACCATGGGATCATGGAACCTTGGTGATGATAGGATGTTGGAAACAGGGGCTTCCAACCCATTTAGTTTATAGCCAGTAAAGCTGAAGCCCAAAGACTTCACCTGCCAAGATCTCATGGCCAGATAGTGGCAGAGCTAGAAGGAAAAAACACATTTGTAGATTCCTAGCTCAGTGTCTTACCCTCTGAATCCTTTCAAACTTTTATTGAAAACTTTGCATCAACTCTTACACTGTATCTGTTCTCTGAGAAATTGTTTCCTCCTGAACAATGTATCTTAGCTTACCATACACAAAATTTTATTTTTTCCTTCAAATTATCTGTGTAACTACAAAAGTTCATAAAGGTAGTTGTTTTTCTAAATTTCTCTGCCAAAAGTTTTTTGGACACTACAGACATACCCTCTCATCATTTTTCTAGATGCTCAGAGTAACACTGCTGCATTTCCATGAAATTCTCAGTATTAATAACTAATATTTTAGCTTTGTTTTCAATGTTTATACATTAGGGCATGTGGATTTACCAAAACAATCAAAATTTGCCTAGTTACTTTATTCAGTAATCTGGGTTATTCTAAGAAGACCACTGACTGCACACCTAGGATTACTATGCATGTTAATAGTAGTGATTCGTATTGACCTTAGGCCTTTTCTCTGTATATGGGCAGGATAAATTGGAACATGTGCTGCTTTGAGTGTGATATTTCCAGTGGTGTTTTTACAGATTACCATCCATTTCCTTTTTCCACATGTAGCCTTACAATGAAGAATGGAGGTGAAATTTTCTTCCCTAAATTACCCTGGTTAAAGCATTTTGCTAAAGTGATTCTACAGCTAAGTGTCCATGAAATAGGAGTGCTGTGGTGCTTTTGTATTCCAGGTGTGTCATTAGCCAAAGCTTCAGTGGGGACAATCCTGCCAAATTTCCCCTCTTTCAAGTATAGATAGGGGGAGGAGAATAACAACAAGAAACCCAGTGCTAGTTATGCATACATAATCTCATTTAATATCCCTATGAGCTCTGGTAGCATAGTGGCTAAGGCACTTGACTGCTACCCAGAAGGCTGGCGGTTCAAACCCACCAGCCACTCCTCGGAAGGAAGATGGGGCAATCTACTTCCGTAGTGATACTGCCTCGGAAACCCAAGGAGCGGTCGCTATGAGTCTGGTCTGACTCGATGGCACATAACAACAACAACAACAACATGCCTGCGGACAAGAGCTCTGGTGGCATAGTGCCTAAGGCATTTATTTGACTGCTAACCAGCAGGCTGGTGGTTCAAACCTACCAGGTGCTCCTCAAAAGGAAGATTGGGCAGTCTACTTCTGTAGTGTTACTGCCTTGGAAACCCAAGGAAGGGTTGCTATGAGTTGTATCTGACTCGATGGCAGTGAGTTTTTTTGTTTGTTTGTTTTTAATGACTGCTTGAAAGAAGATGTGCCTTTTCTTTTTCTAATTCCTCCACTTGCCTTTTGTGTCCACAGGGCTTCATCCATCTTGGATCAACCCCTTTAAAAATGTGCATAACATCTCTGTTCAGGCTGACTGGTTTGTTTCTTCTAATGGGGAGAGGGATATATTTTATCTTTATAATATTAGTGAGACACATCTTAGAATGAAAGGGACTACTGTAAATAATTACCCAGGACTGCTGATATTAACAAGGGCTATCCTGGGAATAGGGAGTCAAGATGACACAAAGGTTAAGCATTCAGCCCTTAACCCAGTGATTGGTGGTTCAAACTCCACCCAACAACTCTGTGAGGAAAAGATCTGGCAATTTGCTCCCATAAAGATTTCAACCTAGGAAACTTCTTTGGCCACTTCTGCTCTGTCACATGAGGTCATTGTGAATCGAAAATTGTCTCAATGGCACCAGACAATATCCTGGGACCACCAGGAAATGTAATCCTACTGTCTTTGGCCACAAGACAAAGATATTAACTCCTCCCATTATACAGGCGGGAGCTCTGGTAGCATAGTGGCTAAGACACTTGCCTGCTAACCAGACGGCTGGCGGTTCAAACCCACCAGCCACTCCTCGGAAGAAAGGTTGGGCAATCCTACTTCCGTAGTGATACTGCCTCGGAAACCCAAGGAGGGGTCGCTATGAGTCGGGGCCGACTCGACGGCACATAACAACAACAACAACAACATTATACAGGCAGGGAAACAGAGGTTTAGAGAGAATGAATAACTTGCCCAAGATCATATTTAGAAAATAGAACTTTCAGGACTCCTACTCAGGACTGTCTGCCTCCAAAGCAGATGCTCTCTCTACTTTCTTTCCTGACAGATCAGCGGTTCCTAGAGTGCTTACACAAACATGCTAGTTTGTGGCTGACTGCAGGAGTAAGGGTGAGTGCTTGAGGAAAATGGAGCACAACACCCTAGCCATTAACAAAGTGTGCAGTTGACTCATTATATGGGTGTTTAGTGCATGAAATTCCCCAGAGGGATGTCAGTCCACAGGGAGGAGCCACTTCTTGGTGTGCAAATGCCCTCTCTGGCTTGGAGCAGTACTTGCTCCTAAATTTCTGTCTTTATTCCAGGCTTCTGCTTGAAATCTTCTACCTAATACTAGAAGCATTATCTCCCCTCCCCTGAACCCCTCCACTGACCCTCCTCATAGAGGTTCATTGTTTGCATTCTTGGCTTATCATGTCATTTTCTAAATTGGAAACCTCAACTCCACTCCCTTTTTAATCCTTATCACTCCATTCTTATGGAGAATCTGTTCACCTTGCTCCTTGGTGCCCTTTACCTCCTTCAGGGCCTTAGTCTCTTGCCTAGATAAATTTAGAGATGTCCCTTAAATATCTTGTCACATTTTTTTCTTACATTTCTACCAGGGCAATCATCCTGAAAAACAAACCTGATTATAGCATGAATTGAACATTTCCTATGGTGCTGTCTGTTGCCTGAAAGATAAAATTCAGTCTCCCTAAATTAATACACAATTTCTTCCTAAGGGGGGTGTGTGAATTTATCAATCAGTCTCTCTGGGAAGAAAAATCAAGAGAGAAAGATGGCTGCTTCAGGGACACAGTGTACGAACTCTGCCAGTTACGCTTGGCACAAAGACTCAGAACCAATTTCTGGATTCTGGCCTACATACTGTTTTCCAAAGCCCTGCATCCAGCAATGTGGCTGGGACTGCTTGAAAGATGTGCCTTTTCTTTTTCTAATTCTTCCACTTGCCTTGTGCATCCACAGGGCTTCATCCATCTTGGATCAGCCCCCTTTAAAAATGTGTATAACATCTCTGTTCAGGCTGACTGGTTTGTTTCCTCTGATAGACTGTGCAGATAGATCTCTCAGGTGGAGACCAAGTCTTAATAGTGCTTCTGCAATGTTTATACACATATATGAGGGTTTTGTTAAAATGCACGTTCTGACTCAGTGACCCTGGGTCCTGCTGATGATGATCCAGTGCCACGTTTTGAGTAGCAAGGTCCTGAAATCAAGTATCTTTCTTAGCCAAAAGTAGGAGCCCCGTAAATAAATTTGGACCGCGTGGGTAAGTGAAGCAAAGGAGGGATGAAGATGTATTTTATTCATACCAGGGACCTAAAGATCCATGTTTTCTAATGTAGTTGTTAGAGAAAAAATGCCAAATAAAAGCAAAATGATAGAGGAGGATTGGGAAAATTGTTTCCCTAGGTAAACATTCTTGGCAATTTAAGGCCAAAGAATAAATCAATTAGAGCAGTTCTCTGCACTTTCTCCTAGCATTTCCAAGTAGCCCTAATAATAAAGCATAGCATCTCCTGTAGCACAGACACACAGATACTGGGACACATCCTGTACTCAATAACAATAGTGTACTATTTGTGCACCATGAAGTTAATGTAATTTTTGAGGAATTTAGGGTAGTAATTTTGTTGAATAGACTTGAATACCTTCATTTCAATGTTTCTTTGCTTTTCCCATAGAAATAACAAAAATTACATACTCTGGCATTGGTGATAGGCAGCACTAAGGAAAATACATTACTGTGTTGGGGACATGTTTATATCTCAATTCCTTATCTTATTTTACAAATGGAGAAAGTGAGTCTACTGGGAGGGACAAGACTGGGGCATCATGGAGGCAACAATGGGGTGAATACAGGAGACTGGCCCTGCCACTGCAGCTGAGTGACCCTGGGAGAATCACTCTGAGCCTCAGTGCCCTCAGCTGCACTGTTCATCCATCCAGCACCTATTTATGGAGTGCTGACTTTGCGTAAAGTCCCTGAACTGAGACAGTGTAAGTGAGCACGTTGAATTGGGTGACCTTAAAATCTTCTTCTGTCTAAAACTCAGTAATATCTGTGATTTCCCAAAATGGACACACACATATTAATGAATAAATGAAGAAGTAAGTAAGTAAATAAGTAAGTGATTAGATAGATAGATAGATAGATACATGGATGATAAGATGGATAAATAGAATCAGTCTGTGGTAATAGCAGATTAAGGCACTCTTCATTTTTTTGTTACCTTTGTTGTTTTCCCCTTGTTCCATAACTAGTGGACCATACTTCTTCTTGGAGTTGAATTGGATCTTTTTTTCCAAATTTTAAGATAAGATTTAGGCTAAGCAAAAATTGGTCTAATATGAGCAAAACTGTTGCTTTTTGTGGCTCTTTACTGCTTAATGATGAACATCATTCCACACTTGGGCTTTTCCTGGGAGCCTTTCTGGAAAGAAGAGGGGGGAAAAAAAAAAGCAGAAGTATACATTTTTGTTCTCTAATAGTCTGTGGAAAGTAGCACAAAAGCAGCACTCAGCTTTCTAACAACACTGCCTTGAAGAAAGTATTTGTGTCAGCTTTCAAAGAGAGGCATTCAGTCCCACAGTTGTGGATAACACGACAGCCAGTGTTTGCTATTAGGATGAGGGCACTGCTGCTTATGTCATTTCCCAAACTAGAGAGTGTTTTCCAGAGAAACTAGTAAATATTTTGGTCTGCCTAAACATTTAACAAAGAAAAGAGATTATTGTCAACCAGGAATATGTTAAATAAAGTATATTGCACTCACTTTTTATGCCATTTATAAAGACTCTTTTATACCAACACATATAAGAAGCCACGTATAGTGTGAGAAAATTGATCACATAGGGAGGACATGTCTGGTGTCTATTTGCTCTTATTTTCATGGTCAAGAGATGATGTGCTTGGCTATATAACAATTGTTTCTGTGGTGTTAGGTGCTGTCGCACCTTTAGCTTTCATATATAATTGGAACAAGTATTTTGGAAACCATACATACTGGTCTTTTCTTGAGTTGGTAAGTGTATTCCCCCACCCTCACAGAATGTAGAACAAACATTAGTTAAAGGCTTCACAACAAATAGAGCCATTAACTAAAAACATTTCCATTGAATATTTACTTTTAAAAGATTAATTTTATAGAGTTGCCACTGTGTTAATATATAAAATTATAGTAATTTGAAAACATTTCTATTGAGCCCCAGATAGGAAAACTGTTTCAGAAAAAGACTAGGTTTTAAGCCACTACTTTTGTATTTCTCATAAATATGCTGATTTTTTTTTTTTTTCAGATAGCCCTATTGGGGCACATCCGCTCCTGTTCTTGCTATCTTCCTCATGCACACACGTGCGCACACACATACACACACACAGACATACACAATCATTGACCTGAAATATTTTGTAACTCAGTAAGGACAAAATTAGTATAAAAAAGTTAAGAGAAAGAAATCTAAGTGCAATGGAGGGAAAGCATAGAGCAGAAGCATACAATATTGGATCCAGAAAGGTCATAGGATAAAATATAAGAATTTTCTGAATAATTTTAAATGACGTCAACAAGATATATGCCCTGGTGTCAAGACAGTGGCTCAAGGATTGAAATAGTTCTGTGTCTTTAATTATGCAAAGTTCTACTTACATCACTCGTAAAACCCAATTGCCTTGCAGTCAGCTCCAACTTGTGGTAACCCCCTGTTTGTTAAAGTAGAATTGTATTCTGTAGGGTTTTCAATGGCTGATTTTTTTCAGAAGTAGATCACTAAGCCTTTCTTCCAAGGTCCCTCTGGGTAGACTCAAACCCTTATTCTCTTCCCTAAACTCTCTTCAGGAGAACACTCTACTGAGAATTAACCAACAGTAGTTGCCTTCATAATCAAGGAATAAAAAAGAGGGGAAACCCTTTTGCATCTTTCAAATGTATTAAGGTT
>NW_006921772.1:5211170-5253483 GCF_000298275.1 Orycteropus afer afer
TTTCATTTTTAAAATATGCATCTCTTTTGTCTCCAAGTGTGATTTATCTCTCCTCATTCTTAAGTCATCTCTTACATTTTCTCTCAATGTCAGTAAAACTTCTAAGACAAAATCCTTGTTAAAAAAAATAAGTGGAATGAATCTTAGTTATGCTTGATTTTTCCTTTTTTTTCACTTCATCCTTGGAGAATGCAGAGAGTAAGAGTTAGAAATGATATGATGATCTATAAACAATAAAAGTTCAATATAGAGAGAGTTATGAAGTCCAAGTTAATATCTAATTTAAGATAAGAATGACTGGTTCAAAATTTACCCTGTTGATCCCCATTCTGATCCCAATGCAATACACAACTGTCATGGTTACATGGTAATAGGATGTTTGCTTTGGAATCTGTTGAATTGGTGGTGGCAAAACCCAAAGCATAGGAGGTAAGTGATCCCAGAGAGCTGTTCTTGTGAGTTTGCTAAGGTTATCTTAGATCCAAACCAAAAAACCCAACTCACTGCCATCGAGTCAATTCCAACTCATAGTGACCCTATAGAACAGAATAGAACTCTTTCCAAGGCTGTAATCTTTAGAGAAGCAGACTGCCACATCTTCCTTCTACGGAGCAGCGAATGGGTTTGAACAGCTAACCTTTTATTTAGCAGCTTATGTCTTAACCCCTGTACCACCAGGGCTCCTTTCTTGGATATTAAAACCAAGCCAAACCTGTTGCCACAGAGTTGATTCCAAATCACAGCAAACCTATAAGACAGAGTAGAACTGTCCCATAGGGTTTCCAAGGCACTATCTTTATGGACTCAGACTACCTCATCTGTCTCCTGTGGAGTGGCTGGTGGATTTGAACAGCCAACCTTCCAGTTAGCAGTCAAGTGTTTAGCCACTTTGCCACCAGGGCTCCTTTGTTGTAGTTAAGTCTTAATTCCTTATTTTATCAATCCACCTCTTGGGCTTGTGAAAACCAGTCTCAGGCATGTCATTCCTCCCACTATAATTAGAGCTTTTAAGTTTCCACCCCACACTGACTTTATTTTATTTTATTTTTGATATATGTGATATTGGTCATTATAAAACACCTTGGATGAAGCCTTTGCAATATCTTTTTATAAACTTTTATCCCTCATTGTGCTTTGGTGAGTACTATTCTAATTAATAGGAGCTCTGGTGGCATAGTGCCTAAGGCACGTGACTGCTAACCAGAAGGCTGGCGGTTCAAATCCACCAGCCACTCCTTGGAAGGAAGATGGGGCAATCTACTTCGTCAGTGATACTGCCTCGGCAACCCAAGGAGGGGTCGCTATAAGTCAGGGCCAACTCGACGGCACATAACAACAACAACAACATTCTAATTAATAATTACTTTTCAAGGTTTCATGAAAACTGCTTTAATGTCTGCCCTCTGTAGTTATCAATGTAGAGTCTCTAACACATTGATGCATGTTTATGTATTGATTTTCTTTTGAATGGCCTTTGTTAGGCTTATTAACTTCGCCTGGGGAGGAAAGACCTGTGATTTCTGCTTGGTTACGTAGGATGAATAAGGAGCTCTGGTGGCACAGTGATTAGAGCTCAGCTGCTAACCAAATGGTTTGAACTGAACCGTGACTCTGTGGGAAAAAGATGTAGCAATCTGTTTTTGTAAAGATTACAGCATGGAAACTCTATGGGTTAGTTGTACTCTGTCTTATAGGATTGGTATGAGTTGGAATCTGCTTGACAGTCGTGGGCAGTGGAATACAGGATGAAAAAATACTTTGTGAGTCTTAGCCATAGCATTAGATTATTGCTACTGTGCTTCCAAGTCCTTGTGCCCCATGTTCAGCTTGTGTTTATAGTCATTAAGGTGACAATTCCGAATCAATGAAGACGTAATTATCCCCATAGTATTAGCCATTAAGAATGGTTTCCATCTGTCTAAGGCACTTGACTAGTAACCAGAAGGCTGGCGGTTCAAACCCACCAGCCACTCCTCGGAAGGAAGATGGGGCAATCTACTTCCATAGTGATACTGCCTCGGAAACCCAAGGAGGGGTCGCTATGAGTCGGGTCAACTTGACAGCATATAACAACAGCAACAAATGAAAAGATTGGCTTGGGATTTTTCTTATAAGGGGAGTGAGGGCAATAGAGTGAGATCCATGTATCAACCCAGCTGTATGATGATTATACTTTATGTTTTTGCTCTGGTAGGCATGAACATGAATGGTCACATCCTTAGGATTACATTTCTTGGCTTTTTTGGTCATACAGTTTAGTGGTACCATGACCATATAATATGCTCCAAATCAGGACACTTTGAGAATAAATGGAATACTTTTCTAATTTTCAGGAACAGGAGTATAATCCAGGACTATTGGGTCACTTTGTCATTTTGTTTTGTTTTGTTTTCCCATTTAAGCTCTTACCCAACTAGTGAACCATCTCTGTCAGATTTTCAATAGACACAAGAAGGACCTTGCTGTGGTTCTGTTGCTCATGGGCTATGATAATGCTTTCTGGCTCCATATCAACTTTAACATCTTTCAAAGAAACATAGGTGATGCTGGCATCTACCAGTCAAAGACTATATTTTTCTCTGAGCAAGCAAGCCTGTATCTGTTTTTTCTCTGATGTAAATGTGGGCACTGTCAGGGAATCAAATCCAAATCAAGTAGCAATTTAATTTTTCAAGTATATATTATCAATGTTGTTGTTGTTGTTGTTATGTGCCGTCGAGTCAGCCCTCACTCATAGCGACCCCTCCTTGGGTTTCCGAGGCAGTATCACTAAGGAAGTAGGATTGCCCAACCTTCCTTCCGAGGAGTGGCTGATGGGTTTGAACCACCAGCCATCTGGTGAGCAGTCAAGTGCCTTAGCCACTATGCTACCAGAGCTCCCATATTATCAATATATTGTAATAAATAAAAGTGTAGTAGCATGAATTGCTGTTAATTAATGCCACATTTTTCTCTTGAGCCAATCATCATGGATGTAGCCTTTTTCTAAATCTCAACCTGTAAGTACTTACACCAATAATGTTAATACTTCCAAAGGAAACTCTTGTTTCATGCCATCTGCTGTGCCAGATATTCTCTTGTATTGTCTCTAATCATTAAAAGAACCCTGCAAGCTAAGTGTTCCCAATAAGAAATCTGAAGAAAAGGAAGGAGAGAGTTTAAGAAACTCGCTGAGTCAGTAAGCTGTACATTCTGGGTTATATCCTAGATCTGTCTAACTCTAAGCCGGTGTTTTTTTCTACTAAATTCTGTCTCTTTAATTAGTAGTTACCATCAAACTCTCTAGAAAATATTTATACTTGCTTTCAGTTGTTATCTGACAAAAGTAAAATCTATGAATAGAGATTTTGTTTTATTTTAGTTTCGTGTTTTCATGACCAACGTTAAACCTTAAGTTTGGAAAACTAGACAGTCAAAAAATTAACAAGTACTCAAATTTAGGTAAATAATAGAAAAATCGTCTATACTGAAATTGTTAAAATAGCAGCAGCTGCTTATGGGTTAACCCATTTTTTTGCAGTTTCTTCCTGAAGATGAACTAGCAAGGTTTTGTTCTATTCTAAAGAAGATTATTTCAGAGTGTAGGATGCTTTATTATGATTATGTACTATTAGTGTGCTCAGTTCTATAAATATACACTTTGAAATATAGCAATGAAGTACAATTTCAGCACCTTGTCAAGCAAGTAAGGAAGTGTGGTGGTTAAGTTTGTGTGTCAAGTTGGCTGGGCCTGGTTGAGTGGCTGGGCAGCTGAATATAGTTATTCCCCATGGTGAGGTTGGTAATTAACTCCATGGTGGAATCTATTGGAGCAACTGAATAGCTGCTTTGGGTATGTGGTCTGCTTCCTGTATGTAAGAAACAGCTTTGGGAATGGTCTCTAGCTTATGGCATACTTGAACCTTGCATGCAACTGTGTCATTGTTCAGCAGCCTATCATGCTCTGCCAACCTTGGACTTTCAATGGATTTGAATTAATGGCCTGCCATGTGGTTTGATAACATCAGGACTATACCTTTTTGCTTGTCAACCTTGGGCTTGTCAGTCTCAGCAGCCAGCACCTATCTGAGTGAAGAAAAGCCTCTAGCTCTAGTGGGCTGGGAGCAGAAGGTAGAGCTGTAGCCCAAGTTGAGGGGTTTTCACCCAGCCCCAAGAGCCTCGTGCTTTGAACTCAGACTTAAAGCCTCCAAACTGTTAGAGAATAAATTCCTGTTTGTTCAAACCATCCCATTGGTGGTATATTCTTGTCAGAGAGGCATGAAATAAACATAACAGGAAATATATTATTACCCACAGCACTCACAATTTGCAATTTTAAATAATTCATGAAGGTTGAAAGAAGTATATCCAACTTTACGGTGATTTCAATACAAAAGTAATGTTTTTAGCTGGTTCCAAGAAAATGTTTCCATTTCTAACAAAGGATACTTACTGCGGAACCAAAATAACAAAACCCCACAAAATTAAAAGAATAATAATAGGTGTCGTATTCGAAGCATCTACTCTTAGAAGTGAACAAGATTAAATGTAGTTCTTTTTATAACAACTTTTAATTCTTATTAAAGGAAGAGTATTGGCATATGAAGAAGCCCTGGTTGCTCAGTGGTTAAAGCACTCAACTGCTAACCAAAAGGTTGGCTGTTTGAACCTTCCAGCTGCTCTGTAGGAGAAAGATAAGGCAATTTGCTTCCCTAAAAGATTTATAACTTCAGAAATCCTATGGAGGTAGTTTACTCTGTCCTATAGTATAGCTAGAAGCTCTGGTGCCATAGTGCCTAAGGCATTTGACTACTAACCAGAAGGCTGGTGGTTCAAACCCACCAGCCACTCCTCAGAAGGAAGACTGGGCAATCTACTTCCATAGAGATACCACCTCAAAAACTCAAGGAGGTGTCTCTATGAGTTGAATAGACTGGATGACAGTGAGTTTGGTTTTTTTTTTTTTTTTTGGTTTTATAGTGTAGCTATGAATCAGAATTGACTTGATGGCAGTGGGTTTGATTTGGTTTGGTATGGGCATGTCTATCTTGATGAAACTGTGAGATCTAGCCTTTTTTTTTTTTTTCCCCCAACACCTCTGCCTAGAGAATGTGCTAATAAAGGTATGGCTCTCTGGTAGACCAGCACTCTAGGGACATGTGCATAGGCAAACACTTACCGTCTCACTTCTAATGATACCTATATAAACTGGAGTGGATGCAAAAGCTTTGTGTGCCAAGTGCCCTCAAGATAAATAGCACCAATTATGTGTATGACACACGTGTTAGTTGTATTACTTTCCTGTTTACTGTCCTTAAAACAGAACATTAATAAAAAAGATAATTAGTTTAGCTAAGACTTTGCCTTGACTAAAGGGCACCTTCTCAGGCTAGTTGGAGCAATGGTTGAACCACCTGAAATGTAAGGTTATTCTACAGCGGTTGTTTTCACAAGACTTTCAAATACCTCTACTCAGGCTGTGTCACTAGTTGAACATAATTAAAGGTCCTCAAGCTTTCAGATGAGCAATGGCATTGGTTGACTTTGTTGAAAGTATTCCCTGTTAACATGCCTGTTAACATGGCACAAATTAATTGATAACACATGAGGATTACATTATCCCGTTTTCTAAATAGAAAAATAGAATAATAGAAAAATAGAATGATAATTTCCCTCTGTGGTTATACATGTGCTAATAACAATAAATAAATAAATGATAAGGTGGTCAAGCCTCTGTCTTCCCTTAGAAATATGCTGATGTCAATACACATAGAAGTTTGGAATACTGAATATCAACTTTGCAATTTGTTATATAAACATATCCTAATGGAAAGAACAAGAGCTCTGGTAGCGTAGTGCCTAAAGCACTTGACTGCTAACCAGAAGGCTGGCAGTTCAAAACCACCAGCTACTCCTCGGTAGGAAGGTTGGGCAATCTGCTTCCATAGTGATACCACCCCGGAAACCCAAAGAGGGGTTGCTATAAGTCAGGTCCCACTCGACAGCACATAACAACAAGAACAATGGAAAGAACACAAGCTCTGGTGGCACAATGGTTAAGTGTTCAGCTGCCAACCCAGAGTTTTGCGGTTTGTACCTACCCTGCAACTCCACAGGAAAAAGACCTGGCAATCTGCTCCTGTAAAGATTTGCAGCCTAGGAAGCCCTATGGGGCAGTTCTACTCTGTTATAAGTTGTCACTGTGAGTCAACTCAAAGGAACAACAATGGAAAGAACACAGGCCAATCTACAAAAGCTCTAGATTCTGGAGCTGTGTGTGACTGTAGGAAAGCCATAGACACTGAGCTTCATTTTCCTTACCAACAAATCGTGGACAATACCACATTGTCTGATCTCAGACTGGCCATTAGAACTGAATGAAAAAAATGCATGTAAAAGTACTGTGGAAGCCAGGAAGATTATACACATATAAACCAGTATTGTTAAATCTAATACATTTAACAAATTTTTCTTGTGGATAGAAATAAAATGAAATTGGCTTTTGATGAGAAAACTATTGTCATGAGAAAGCTAAGTTTCACACATTTTCACATCAGGATAATTTAATGAGAAACTGGAAACAGACTAGTTTAGTTATCTTAAAGATAATCTTTTATAAAATGTTTATTATATTAAGGTTATCAGAGTCCATAGACAAATGATTAATATATATGTGTGTGTGTGTGTGTATACACACACACTCACTAGCATGATTTAAAATGTTTTTCATCTCCCTAAGGCATATACTCCACTTTAGTATTTCTTTTCTTTTTCTTTTTTTCCCCTATTTTACTTTCCTGATACCAGAGTGAAACACAATTAAAGCATTAGACCCAGTGACCTGAAAATTAAATCCTTTGGCAACATCCACCTAATTACTTTGCTTTTACTCTTTTGACAGCGTTGTTCAGTTTATGCATTTCTGACTTTCAATTCTTCTGAGCTATCTTCTCCCAGAATTCCTCAGCATAGAATCAACAGAATCATTTTGAAATCATATTCATAAATCAGTTAATCTGGAATTCTGCCCAAACATTCTCCTCTGAGCTTTCATAATCTCTAAGAAGTCACAATCAATCTACCTTAAACTTCTAATTACTTCACTAATCCATTCTTCCTCATTAACTAGAATTAAGTTTACAGGAGTCTCTGGTCATGTCTTCTCATTGAGAGACTAAGGAAGACTCTTTGTTTCAGAGACAAAAGCTGTTGAAGTTCACTGTCAGCATTACTTCCTGCCCTTCATCTGGTGGGAGATGTCAAGCATGCATCTTCCTTTTGTCCAGTTTGTTTAGGCTGTCTGTGCTTTGTTACTGCAGTAGTCATGGTGATTCTTTGCCCCTTCTCTTTGTCTTTCTGATGTGATCCCCAGTCCCTTTACTCCCTCAAGGTCACAAACCTCCACATGGGTGTTTATCTTAAGAAATACTTTTCTGATTATTTTACAACAGAAACTGTTTCTAATATACAACGCATACCATTGAATCATGCTTTTTGCTCTTCCTATGCCTTCCTCGCCAGCAGGTCCTGTCTTCGTGTTTTTATCTGGGTATGATTCGTCACACCCTCAGTATTCCCTGACTGCTCACTGAGGGTATTTCTCAAAGACTATTCTTCTTCGCTCTCCCCTTTCATATATACACATCTCCCCAAGGAATCTCATTTATTCTCACCATTTGCTTATCCCACTGCCCACACATAATCCTCACAACCACCTATAAGGTAAATACTATTCATATTTTCATCTAACAGACAAGGAAACTGAGACACAGAGAAGATAGGAAACCTGTCCAAGGTCATACAGCTAATAGGTGATGAGTCCAGGATTAAAAGCCAGGCAGTTGCTACAGAGCTTGTATCATTACCCAGCTTACTCTGCTGCTCAAAGTCCCTGCAGAATTGTTACTTGCCTATGCATCCAGCCTCAATGCACCAACTAGAACTTTAGTCCACAAAGACAGAGGTATTTGTCTTCTTGATTCACTGCTGTGTCTCCAAAACCTGGAACAATTTCTACTCAAAGGAGGCAAGCTATTTCCCACCTCTGGAATTCCTTATGGGAGCTCTGGTGCTGTAGTGCCTAAGGCATTTGACTGCTAACCAGAAGGCTGGTGGGTTTGAACTCACCAGCCACTCCTCGGAAGGAAGATTGAGCAATCTACTTCCATAGTGATTGTTTTGGTTACCTAGTACCACTCTGACAGGAATATACCACAAATGGGATGGCTTGAACAAACAAGAGTTTATTCTTTTACAGTTTGGGAGACTAGAAGTTCAAGTTCAAAGTGCCAGAGTCTAGGGACTGTGTGAAAGCCCCTCAACCTTGGGCTTCAGCTCTGCCTCTTGCTTCTGTCCCACTGAAGCTAGAGGCATCGCTTCACTCAGGCAGCTACTGGCTACTGAGGCTATCAAGCCCAAGGTCAACAAATAAAAGGGCACAGTCCCGATGTTACCAAACCACATGGCAGGCCATTAATTCAAGTCCATTGAAAGTCCCAAGGTCAACAGAGCATGGCAGGCTGCTGAACAAATGAAATGGCTACATGCAGGGTCCAAGCATGCCATAGGTAGAGACCATTCCCCAAGGCTTCTCCTTAGATACAGGAAACAGACCACATCCCTAGGACAGCTAGTCAGCTCCTCACAGTAGATTCTACCATGGAATTGATTACCAGTGTCAACAAGGGGAATACTAGATCCACCTGCCCAGCTACTCAACCAGGCCAAGCCAAGTTCACACACAAACTTAACTACCACAGTGATACCATCTCGGAAAGCCAAGGAGAGGTCGCTATGAGTCTAATCGACGAGATGGCAGTGAGTTTGTTTGTTTGTTTGTTTTTTGAGAGTTGCTTATGCTGGTCCCTCAACTTGAAGTGCACTTCTAACTCTTCCTGTGGAAAGCTTATCCTCATCTTAGGGTCTCACCTGAACCATGATCTCCACCCCATACACTCAAACAGGGCCTTTCCTGGCCCCCCAATTTGAAACAAATTCTATCTGACTATTCTTACCTAATGATTTAATTACTTTATTACCCACTTTGAATTTATGGTTATTAATCCATTTATTCTTTTCCCTTTAACTTACCTACCACAATGTAAGCTCCACAAAGGCATAGATATATACACCTACCTTTGTAAACACAAGAGTCTGACACTGACTCTCCCATAACAAAAAAACCAAACTCACTGCCGTCGAGTGAGACCCAACTCATAGAGAACCCTCTTTGGGTTTCCAAGGTGATATTACTATGGAAGTAGATTTCCCAGTCTTCCTTCCCAGGAGTGGCTGGTGGGTTTGAACCACCAGCCTTCTGATTAGTAGTCAGATGCCTTAGGCATTACACCACCAATGTTCCTGACTCTGCCATACCAGGTATTTAATGAATGCTTTTTGAATGAATCAACTTTCCATTTTCAACTTTAAGCTCTCTTTAAACTGAGTGTTAACTTCTGAGTAAGCATATTTATTCCTGGTGCATTTATAAAATCAATAATTATCAAGGCATTTGTCACTAGTCTAATACTATGTTAGGGACTGGATATACCACAGTGAGAAAATTAAACATAGTCCTGAACCTCAGAGTCCTAAACCACAGTTTAGAACAGAAGGAATATAAACACAACAACAACAGCAAATGATTATAATGTAATGTGAAATGATAAGTGAACAAATTTTTCACTTGTTTGTTGAGAGGAATATGATTTATAGAATAACCCATCATTCAAACCCATCAGCCACTCCTCAGAAGGCAGATTGGGCAATCTATTTCCATAGAGTTATCACCTCGGAAACACCTGGAGGGGTAGCTATGTGTGTGATCTGACTGGACGGCAGTGATTTTTTTTTTCTTGGAATCTTAAATCACAGTTCCCAAGTCCAAATTGATAAAAGTAGCTTAGTCTTTTGTTTTCTAAGAGGCCTCCAATACATCTGAGATATATACTTGAGAAAGACAGCATACTCTTAATTTTCCTTGTTGGTAGTGTAGTGCCTAAGGCACTTGACTGCTAACCAGAAGGCTGACAGTTCAAACCCACCAGCCATTCCTTGGAAGGAAGGTTGGGCAATCTACTTCCATAGTGACACCACCTCAGAAACCCAACCAAGCAGGGGTCGCTATGAGTCGGGTCCAACTTGACGGCACATAACAACAACAGCAATGACACCAAAAAAAAAAAAAAAAAAAACCCCTCAGTGCCTTCGAGTCGATTCCGACTCATGGAGTCCCCTTTGGATTTCTAAGGCAATAAATCTTTATGGAAGGAGATTGCTCAGTCTTCCTTTCACAGAGTGGCGGGTGGGGTTTGAACTGCCAACCTTCTGTCTGCTTAGCAGTCAAATACCTTAGGCACTGCACTACCAGTCTCCCTTAAATTCTTTAACAGGTACGGATGCCCTTTCCTTTAACTTTGACCTTTCTCACTGGGACAAGTTGCAATTTGCTTTGCATATAGTATTCCCTGGTGATCCCTGCTGTTGTTGTGAGCTCTTTCTCAAGGTCGGCAGAAGAAATAACCTCAGAACTGATTGACTTTTGGATGCAGTGCATTTTCTCCCCTTTGTGCTGTGCCTCTCCTTTATTCTTGTTCTCTACACTTTTTGTAACCAGGTATGGAATTCTACTTTGTTCAAACAACATCAGTTTCTAATTCTCCAAAGGCACAGTTTCACCCTTTGTCTGCAGGGATTCATTCTCTCTCTCTGTAATTTAGCTTTTCTTATCTTTACCTCCTTTTGTTGAGTTCTTCAATAATATATTTAAAAATAGTTAGGCATGAAATTTGTGTTGAGGGATGCCAGCAGATAATAGCCGTACTAGATTCTCCCCAGAGGCTAATGCTACATCCTGTCGTCCTCCTCTCTGGATCACCTGCTTCCACATGGGTACATGCATGACTGCATGCATGTGTGCATGTGTTAGTGTGTACACAAACCACACATGCATGTCCCCATGAATACATCTAAATACCTGACACAGTAGAAATGATTCCAAGGGACATATGTCTACAATGAGAAATTAGACATAAAAAGGAATAATAATCATTACAGTAACTAATGCATTGTCCTATTTATTTGCACTAAAGGGATTCAGTAAAAATAAAGTTTTGTTAGTGACAGTTTTCATCTTTCTAGCATAATAAGAAAAAAAAAAAATTTCATAGGGATTATTTCCAAACACAAGAACATGTCTGTACTGAAAAAATAATTTTCATTAAAAAGGTTATATTATATTGGTGATACTAGCAGATGCCTAAAGCAAGTGTAGAATACTCTTAATTGGCACTAACCTTTCTGGAAATGGTAGGCTTCTCTATGATTAATCACCTAAAAGTTTGTTCAAGGAATTTTTCTCTTAGAGAACTTGTACTTTAAAATAGGAAGATCCAAATGTATTACCTCTGAATTAAAGAGTTTATTTCAATGCTCAAAGCTTGATAAGCTTCAAGAGACCTAGTGTACTTTCAAAATTATTTGGGTCTTCTTATCCTTTACTTAGCTGGCAGTTCAAACCCACCAGCCACTCCTCGGAAGGAAGATGGGGCAATCTACTTCTGTAGTGATTCTGCGTTGAAAACCCAAGGAGGGATCGCTATGAATCGGGTCTGACTCAATGGCACCTAGCAACAACAACAACATCCTCTACTTGGGCAATCTACTTCTGTAGTGTTCCTGCCTTGGAAACCCAAGGAGGGGTCATCATGAGTCAAATCGACTCGACAGCAGTGAGGCTTTTTAGTTTATATTTTATTGGCTCCAAACAATACCCTGTGTTCATAACTGTTCCTTACCTTCATTGTCTCTGTGTGTTCCCTCATGCACATCCTTTACTCATTTGTCACTCTTCAGAGAGAATTGAGGGAAAAAAAAAATTGTTGTCAATATATTGTCTCCTGTTCTTTAAAATGAGCCCTGGTAGTACAACAGTTGTTGAGTGTTTGACTGCTAACCCAAAGATTGATAGTTCAAACCCACCCAGCAACTCCATGGGAGAAAAGGCCTGGCAATCTGTTTCCATAAAGATTACTGATTAGAAAACACTGTGAGCCAGTCCTACTCTGTCACGTGAAGTCACCATGAGTCAATGAAATCTATATTCAGTGGCACACAGCAACAGCGATTCCTTAAAATTCACAGACATTTAGGGCTCAAATGAAAATAGTCTTGAGGTGATCCTGTAGACCTTGCTTGCATACATCCAGGGATAGAGAATGTGTTGCTATGCTTTCCATGCTATTTAATACAGCCGAATATGTCTCCCTACAACTCTTACCCCTATACTGGAACTTTAACAGAAACTACAGAGAAAAAGTTCATTTCTTTCTAACAGCTCTTCAGGTATCTTCAGATATTTGAAGATTGTCATGACTGTCAAAGCTTGCTCCTTTCCCAGAGTTCCAGTAAGTACCCAGTATTTCTTCTTAGTTTCAAATCTTTTCACCATTGTAATCATTTTATCCAAAGCACTGTATTATGTTGGTCTAAAACTCAGATGCCTAGCATCAGTCAGATAATGGGAATGTGTGAACTTGGTTGAGGGTGTATCAGAAGTATTGCACATTAAACATTTGGGAATAGTCTTCTCTTCCATTAAGAAATATTTGTTGTTGTTGTTGTTGTTGTTCTGTGCCGTCAAGTCAGTCCCGACTCATAGCGACCCCTCCTTGGGTTTCCGAGGCAGTATCACTATAGAAGTAGATTGCCCAACCTTCCTCGTGAGGAATGTGTGGTGGGTTTGAACCTCCAGCCCTCTGGTTAGCAGCCAATCTATGCAATATTTTTCCCCATAGAAGTCTAAATCAATCATTTGTTTTTCCACTTTTAGTAGAGTCATGTTGTTGTTGGTGTTTGCTGTCAAGTCGGCCCCAACTCATAGCCACCCCTCCTTGGGTTTCCGAGACAGTATCACTACAGAAGTAGGATTGCCCAACCTTCCTCCCTAGGAGTGGGTGGTGGGTTTGAACCGCCAGCCTTCTGGTTAGCAGTCAAGTGCCTTAGGCACTATGCTACCAGAATAGAGTCATAGACGAATATATTAACTTCCCTCTTAAATCTTCTGTAACAAAACAAAACAACTTGACATGTGGGTTCAGAGTGAGAGAGACAACAGGGCATAGTAGCAACTGTGACATCTGGAGAGAAAGCACATACCCTAAGTGAGTAATAAGTCCTGTTCAGTTCTAGAAGAGTGTTACCAAACATGGACACAACATTACTATAGATTCCACTTTCAAACCAACCTGGAAATCATTTTTGCTTTTTACTTTTTTGGGGGGAGGTAGGAAGTTGGTTTGGAATTTTCAGATTTTTAAATTTTTAGTTGCCAGTTTAAAGAAAAAGAAAGAAGCTCTGTGTGTCACCATTATTCTGGCCAAACAAAACACATCTGTGGACCAGACATGGCAGGTCTGTGACCCTGCTTAACAGTCACTGCTCCAGATGTTGTTTTCAGAACTGCAGCTCATTTGGCAGACATGTGCAGCACAAGAGGCACAGCTGGGCTAAAGAGGCTGTGCCAGGGCTGGGCCAGCACTAGGTGCCAGGGCAACATCTAGATCAGCCAAAGGCAGCTTCTCCTCAGGAGTCCAGCAAAACATGGGCTGTCAGCACCAGGGCGGCCCCACACAGGTAGGTAGGCTTTACCTGAAAGGCTGATAGAACAAGCAAGAGAGGACCCTAGGTCCACAGGGTTACTGGTAGTGGATATGACACAGAGGTAGGGAATTTAGAGGCAGCCCATACAGGCAAGGATTCGGAAACTGGAATTAGCTTACATAGTAGAAGATGAGTGAGTGTCTTAGTTTCCAAGTGCTGCTATAACAGAAATACCACAAGTTTATAACTTTAAAGAATAAAACTTTATTTTCTCACAGTGCTGGGGACTACAAGTCCAGATTCAAGCCATCAACTCTAGGGGAAGGCTCTCTCTGTTGGCTCTGAAGACTTTGACTCTTTCAGCTTCTATAGGTTCTGCCTTCCTCCATTTTGTGGTGATTCTCATGTGGAATCTATTTTTCTCTGTTTGCCCTTGTTCTGTGTCTACTCTGCTTTTTTATAACTCAGAAGTGGTTAGGTTTAGGACATACTCTGTGCTGCTATGGCCTCGTTAACACATTAGCTTGCTTTATGGAAAGTAATTACACTACATTACATCCATGGAGTTAGGATTACAACACATGTTTTGGGAGGACACAATTCAATGCATAGCAGCAGGCATAGGAAGAAAGCTAGACTGAATGCATCTACTAGAATAAGGACAAGAAGCAAGACTGACTGAATGCTGAATTATTAGCCTATACAGTCCCTTACATTAACTATGTTTAGAAAGAAGATCGGCTCCAGAACCAAGAATGAGGCTGAAACTTATAGAGGGTGGTGATGAAGATTGGTTAAGAGTGAGGGAAGGGTGAGAGAAAAAAGGTACATTATCACTGATGCAATTTTCTTCTTTATTTAGAAACCCTAAAGACTAAAGATTATCTGAAGTGCACAAATAGTAGGATCTATGTCATCTTTTGTAGAGCAATGATGACACTGTCAAAGAAAAACCATCTGAAGCATTAATCCAGAAAAGGGTAGAGAAATATTAGAGAGATTTATGGATTATTCAAGGGGTAGAGAGAGAGAGGGGAAAATTTCGTAAAGAGAACAGTTTTTCTATGCAAAATTTCAGAACACCTTCCTGCTCTTACTCTATCTAGTCTGAAAAATAAGTAAATGAGAACTTCCAAAGGAAAACAAGTATCTTAGTAAAGGATGGACATTTTAGGAGAGGAATGCTAGATCAAAGACCACTATTATAGCTGTAATTCTGAATTTTTTTTCTCATGTAAGTATTAATCTTTTCCTTAGGAAGTCAGATCTTCAGAACTACCACTGTAGGTACTTGTGTATGGAATACGATCCAAAAGCTCTACAGGGTTTATTATGTATAAGTATCTGTAATCCAGAGATAAAGACAGGAAAGGGGTCCTGGAAGAAGTTTAATAATCTCTTCTATCCACTCATGTTGCTGAAAATAATACATAAATAAATATATATATATAACATAATAGGAGCTCTGGTAGCATAATGCCTAAGGCACTTGACTGCTAACCAGAAGGCTGGCGGTTCAAATCCACCAGCCACTCCTCGGAAGGAAGGTTGGGCAATCCTACTTCCGTAGTGATACTGCCTCAGAAACCCAAGGAGGGGTCGCTATGAGTCAGGGCCAACCAACGGCAAATAACAACAACAACAACAACATATAACATAAAGCTACTATTTTATAATTACAATATTAATAACCTTGGTAAGGTTCTGAAGTCAGCTTTATAGGGAAAAGGAAAATAGTTTGGAAGAAAGTGTGGAGAGCAGGTACCACATCATTGATCTGTTTTTGTTTATCTTTTGTCTGGTATAATACCCACTATACACTGGGACTTACATAATACTTGTTGAATGAATATTTCACAATACAAAAAGTGACTCATGTTTTTCTAAGGAGGATAACAGCTGAAGTCCTTTCTTTATTTGTACTGTGAAATATACATTTTTCATGAGAAAGATGATAAATAACAGATTTAGAAGATTTGTTTAATAGTTGAAAAATTTCTCCAAGTATTTATGTTACTTTTATTTGCAGACCCAAAAATCCTTGACTAAACCATTTAAAATAAATGAAGTATCAACATAGTCATGGATCAATACTTTCTTGTTAAAAGGTACCTTTGAGTAATAATCATATGTAACATATAGAAAAGGGATTATTGTAGCTATTGTTCCTTATTTCATAGTCATTGGCAAGAGTAAAATAGAGACAATAGTGACCACAAAGAGATTATATCTCTAATTTGATTTAGCAATCAGCAAGAGATTGCTAATAGTGATGAATTATGAGATAAGAATATATTGAACCTAAGAGGTAGGACCTATAGTAGGTTGGATCTGAATCCTTTTTGTCAAAATAGAGCTGTGAAAAGATTATCAGAAGAAAATCATGCAAAACATAAATTCAGCGAAGGCTGTAATCGATTGGCCCAAGGAGTTACATTGAGCAAGACACAGCAGAAATAACCTTGAAGAGGGAATAGAGACAACAGCAGGACATGATTTTCTGATTTTATCCAGAAGCCCAGAGCAAGCTGTGTGGGCTCTGGAACACATTAGCAAGATAGCAGTTTCGTCTGAGCTGCAGATTAGAATGTGTGCTTCTTAGTTATCTATTTCTGCTTTAACAGAAATGCTACAAGTGAATGGCTTTAACAGGTGGAAATTTATTTTCCCACAGTCTGTTGTTGTTGTTGGTAGGTGCCATCAAGTAGGCTCTGACTTATAGCGACCCTATGTACAACACAACAAAACACTGCCCAGTCCTGAACCAACCCCGCAACCCTTGCTATACCTGAGCCCATTGTTGTAGCCACTGTGTCAATCCATCTCATTGAAGGTCTTCCCCTGTTTCTCTGACCCTCTACCTTACCAAGCATGATATCCTTCTCCAGGGAATGGTCCCTTCTGACAAGATGTCCAAAGTAAGTGAGATGAAGTCTGGCCATTTTCACTTCCAAAGAGTACTTCCTGGAATAAATAAAACAGAATAAAATTCAGAAGATACTGATTGCTAGTCTGCTTATATGAAAACCACATATGAGTTGATTATTTTAAAAGCTTTAAAGCTCCATTGTACCTTATTTGAGAGCCAAATTTTGTTGTGAAGAACACGTACATATTTTTGAGGTAATGTCTATTGTTAACAAAAACAACTGGCTGAAACTTTGTTTTAAATCCTAAACCTAACCAATTTTTAAAGTACAAACCTAAAAAATATTAACTTTTATTTTGTTCACAATACTCAAAATCTATAAATAAAGCTTCCTGGCTGCACTTCCTCCAGCACAGTTCTGTTAGTTCTTCTGGCAGTCCATGGTACTATCAGTATTCTCTGCCAACACCACAACTCAAAAGCATCAAGTCTTCCTTATCCATTGTCCAGCTCTCACATGCATATGAGACGATTGAAAATACCATGTCTTGGCTTAGGTGCACCTTAGTCTTCAGAGAGATATCTTTGCTCTTGAGCACTTTAAAAGGTCTTTTGCAGCAGATTTACCCAATGCAATACGTCATCTGATTTCTTGACTGCTGCTTCATTGGTGTTGATTGTAGAACCAAGTAATATGAAATCTTTCACAACTTCAGTCTTTTCTCCATTTATTGTGATGCTGCTTATTGGCCCAGTTGTGTCTCACAGTTTAGGAGGCTAGAAGTCTGAATTGAGGGCACCACTCTAGAAGAAAATTTGCTCTCTCCGTGGGCTCTGGGGCAAGATCTTTGTTTCTTCTCAGCTTCTGCTTCTCCTCTTCCCCTATCTCTGCTTCCTTGATCCTTGCTTAATGTGCTCTTTTAAATCTAAAAAAAGACCATTTAAGTCCTGTTGTTGTTGTTGTTGTTATGTGCCGTTGAGTTGGCCCCGACTCATAACGACCCCTCCTTGGGTTTCCGAGGCAGTATCACTACGGAAATAGGATTGCCCAAACCTTCCTTCCGAGGAGTGGCTGGTGGGTTTGAACCGCCAGCCTTCTGGTTAGCAGTCAAGTGCTTTAGCCCTATGCTACCAAGTCCTACCTGATACTAATACTGCCTCATTAGCATAACAAAGAAAACTGTTTTCCCAAACAGGATTATAAACACAAGTATGTTGTTAGGTGCAGCAGAGTTGGTCCCTACTCTTAGCATGCTGTGTGCAACAGAACAAAACACTGTGCAGTCCTGGGTCATCCTCACAGTCATTGCCATGCTTGAGCCCATCATTACAGCAGCCACTGTGTCAGTCAATCTCAATAAGAGTCTTCCCCTTTTTTAATGACCCTCTGCTTTACCAGGGAGCTCTGGTGGCATAGTGCCTAAGGCATTTAACTGCTAACCAGAAGGCTGGCGGTTCAAATCCACCAGTCACTCCTCGGAAAGAAGGTTGGGCAAACTCCTTTCGTAGTGATACTGCCTCGAAAACTGAGGAGGGGTCAATATAAGTCGGATCCGACTCAACAGTAGTGCGTTTGCTACTTTAACAAGCATAATATCCTTTTCTGGTGATTTGTCCCTTCTGATGACATGACCAAAGTCTGACTATTCTCACTTCTAAGGAACATTATGCTCTGGTAGCATAGTGCCTAAGGCACTTGACTGGTAACCAGAAGGCTGGCAGTTCAAACCCACCAGCCACTCCTCGGAAGAAAGGTTGGTCAATCCTACTTCTGTAGTGATACTGTCTCGGAAACCCAAGGAGGGGTCACTATGAGTCGGGGCCAAATCGATGGCACATAACAACAACAACAACAAGGAACATTCAGGCTATAATTCCTCTAAGACACATTTGTTTCTTCTTCTAGCAATCCATAGTGCCTTCAATATTCTTTGCTAGCACCACAATTCAAATGCATCAATTCTTTTGCAGTGTTCCTTATTCATTGTCCAGCTCTCATATGTGTATGAGGCTATTGAAAATAGCACGGCTTGAATCAGGCTCTCCTTAGTTTTCAAACCACATGTATAGGGGTTAGGATTTACAATACATATTTTGGAGGGACACAATTCAATCCATGACAATATGTGATAACTTTATATCTTGAAACCAAAGCCTAGGTAGCTTACTAGGCAGAAAACCAACAATCACAATAAATGAGAGCTATACTTCATTAGAATATCAAACAAAAGCAATTTTAAAATAGGATCTGCTTTACTTAAAATTCAACAGCTTTTCTTCTTTCTTGCTAATGGGAACATGTGACTACCCTCTGAATTTTTACAAGAGAATATTAAAACCATGAGTTCCACTCTGAATACCCCAAATTTAAAATATGGCCAAGATTATTCACCATAATCACAAGGAGCACCATCATAACAAATTTTGAGTATTGTGAAAAAGATAAAAGTTAATATTTTTTAGGTTTCTACTTTAAAAATTGGTTAGGTTTATGATTTAAAACAAAGTTTTAGCCAATTGTTTTTGTTAACAATAGACATTACCTCAAAAACATGTAAGTATTCTTTACAACAAAATTTGGCTCTCAAATAGGGTGCAATGGAGTTTTAAAGCTTTTTAAAAAATCAAATCATGATGTGGTTTTCATATAAGCAGACTAGCAATCAGTATCTTCTGAGTTTTATTTAGAATATAGCTCATATCTCCAACTTTTTAGCTACAAATTAAGAAGGGGATCTTATCACAGTACTTTGACACTCACAAGTGTATATACACAGTGATTTCATTTGTCTAAAATAAATCATGACTTCATTTTGTTACTCAAACATTTATTGCTTAACTTGAGACTCTCGGCTTTCTGTTTGCAATTTTTCTTTTCCATTTGGAAAATTAAAATCTTGCTTTTCTAAAATGTTGCTTTTAGATAGAGGAAATAACATTCCAATGTGTTTATGTTTAAGGAAATAATTTTGAAATATAGCATCCAAGTCAATATCTTTTTAAACTATTTTTGTTGTTGTAAGGATTTTTTTTTTTTTTTTTTTTAAGGATTGGCTTCATAATATCAAGAGATAAGTAGGAGCATAAACTCATGATCATCAAAATGTTACTTTTGAGACTGTTTCTGGGCAGAAATTATCTAAGCATATGTCTCTGCTATTAAATGTGTAGGAAGCTCTCAGGCCGTCTACTGATGTCTCAAATCTTCACTTTCAAGAGATGGAGAATCATTGGCCTTTACCTTAAGAACTGCCTTGATAAGTTTCAGTTGAACTGGCAAGACCAACCTCCAGAAAATGGGCATACTCAGACGAACCCAATGTATGGAGTTTCAAATTTCTTATCAGTCAGAACTTAAGAGATGACAGGCAAAGAAAAGGAAAAGGAAGCCACTTTCAAAGAGCCAGTGACAGTGTTTCTTAAACCAGTCTTGTTTACTATATTCTGTAAAAGTATAGAAAGTATGTTAGGCTTTAAAACAAATAGCAATTATTTGTGAATACTATTTTCTTATTAATGTTCATTGCTACTATATCAATGAGTAACATAAAAAAGGAAATAAATCTATAATTATCCTGGGAGAAATACTTTTATGGATAAATGATTGCTTAACACGAAGACCCAGCTAGTTCTTCCATCAGACTACTTCTTTCCTTTGATCATTGTCACAACTGTCCTGATGGCACTAGGCGGAGTTCATTAGTCCAAATTGAAAATTAATACCTTCTCAGAGTTAGATAAGTTTGAGAATGGTTGAAATAGCTAAACATAGTGTATTGGTTACTGAGAAAGACAAGTAGAACACGAAAGAATGACATTTTAAAAGATCTAATAGGTACCACAGCTCAAAAATAAGTCAAAGTAAATCTATGCTGTTTGAACTTTAAATATATGAAATCATATAGTATGCATATGTACATACTCTTTTGTATCTGACTTCTTTTACTCAGCATTATGCTTGTGACAGTCATCTATGTTTTTGCATGCAGTTGTGGTTTGTTCATTCCCATGTTATATTCCAAAGGTTGGTGGATATTTGGGTTGTTCCAACTTGCTACTATTGGGATTATTAATACTATTACTACTGTAACCATATTTTTTGGTAAACTTTTTTTTTGGTAAATACCAAGGCTGTATGTGTGCATAGACTCAGTTATATTGGATATTGACAATTTTCCAAAGTGGCTGAACCAATTTTATACTTCCATAAACAGTGTATGGAAGTAAGTATTGCTGTTACATTTAAGAAAAGGTAAATGTCATTAAATAAACATCAGAGAGACACATTTACATTTTTAAGCCATTCAATCTATCAGTATCTAGACATTAATGATAATGGATTGTAGGTGGTCTTAGGGCACTACCTTTAAAACATTCAAAAAGTATTCCATAAAGATACTCTTTCCAATCTGAAATATAGTCAGTATTCAGAAGTGTTGCCATATTCACTAATGGTAAAACTTTTAATAACATTTGATATAAATAATGATACCTTAGAGCATAGAAAAATCTTCCTAAAAATTCAGTTTTCATATATTGCATTCTAATGACAGTACTGCTTGTCCCATTCTCACATGATGCAGCTGAGATCCAGAGAAGTTAAAAGGTTAAACTCTTTGGTGAGATGGCATCACTCTTCATCAAAGCTTGAGCTATGATCCAAATGTGCACAATGCCAGCCAAGATCTCTTTTCTACCAGATGCAGACATTGGTCTATGGACCAAAGTCTTTGAAGTATATGTGAATCATGATCTTCTAAGTTGAGCTTTCCAGATAGTCAGGACTACTGCTAATTTTCATGACAGCTTTTTCTTAATTCATATATTAATTTTCTTTTTTAAAAAAATTAGAAGTCAAGGCATAAAATGATTAAATGCCTTGCTTAGTATTACCAAAAGATGACACCTCATTTTTGAAGTTTCAGTTAAAGATGTCTTCAACTTCTATAACATTGAGCATTTCAACTGCACATGCAATGACATGCATTTTGACAGCTTATTATATTAATTGGGGCTAATTGATCATTCAAAGAATCAGAGATGCATTATGAATAAAAAGTCTGATGTGATAAAATAAGGCTCAGATCTATTCCCTAGACTGTACAGAGTTTCTACTGTTCATTTATTAACAACATCAGTATATGTGTTCAAGTTTCTTTAATGACGTATGAAGTGACAGTAATTTTTTGAATGTAAATTATGCTTGAGATTTGCATATAGCCATTAAAATTATGCTTATGGACTGTTTTAAATAACTAGCTTTAAAACTAAATTATGAAACTTCTTATGTACTATGCAAATATATAGACTGAGAGTAAGTAAATAAAAACATTAATTAATCCAACACTCAGAGAAGAGTTGAAACCAATTGTACTCAAACTTGCAAAACACAAAAGAGGAAGGAATACTCTGTAATTCATTTTATGAAGCCAGCATCACCCTGATACCAAAGCCACTAAAGACATCACAAAAATAAGAAAATTACAGACCAGTATTCCTCATGAATATAGACACAAAAATTCTCAAACAAATTCTAGCTAACTGAATTCAACAACATATTAAGAAAATTATACATCATTATCTAGTAGGATTCATACAAGGGTGTTTCAACATTAGAAAATCAATCACTGTAATTCACCACATAAATAAAACAATGGAAAATCATCTCAATTGATGCAGAAAAGGCATTTGATTAAATCTAATACTTTTCCAGCTAAAAATTCTCAGCAAAATAGGAATTGAAGGGAAAGTCCTCAACATAATTAAGGGCATAGATGTAAAAGTAATAGATAACATTATTCTCAATGGAAAAAGACTAAGAGCCTTCCACTTGAGAATGGAAAAAAGACATGTCCATTATCACCACTCATTCAATATTGTACTAGAAAGCTTAGCCAGAGCAGTAAGACAAGAAAGAGAAATAAAGAATAACCAAATCAAAAAAGAAGTAAAATTAACCCTAGTCACAGGTGACACAATTCACAGGTGCACAGACAATCCGAAAGATTCTACAAGAAAGCATCTCAATCTAATAGATGAATTCAGCAACATTGTAGGATACAAGGTCAATGCACAGAATTCAGCTGGGCTCCTTTACACTAACAAAAAGAAAACTATGCCATTTACAATAGCCCCTAAAATGATAAAGTACCTAGGAATAAACCTAAGTAAGGAGGTAAAAGATTTATACAATGAAAACTATAAAATATTATTAGGAATGACTAAAAGAGACCTACATAAATAGAAGGACAGTCTGTGTTCATGGATTTAAAGACTTATTATTGTGAAAATGTCAGTCCTACCCAAAGCACTCTAGAGATACAGTGAAATCCTTAATCAAATTTCAAAAACATTCTTTACTGAAATGAGAAAACTGATCACCAGATTTATATGGAAAGGAAAGAGGCTCCAAATAGCCAAAGCAATACTGAAGAAGAGCAAAGTAGAAGGCCTCATACCCTGATCTCAAAACATACTGTACAGCTACAGTAATCAAAAAGAGCCTGATACTTAATTCATTAATGGATACACAGACCAGTGGAATTGAAATGAGAACCCAGAAATAAATCTATCCATCTATGGACAACTGATTTCTGACAAGGGGTCAAAACCATTCAATAGGGAAAAATACAGTCTCTTTAATAAATGATGCTGGCAAAATTGGATATCCACGTGTAGAAAAATGAAACAGAGCCCATACCTCATATTATACACCAAAACTAATTCAAAATGTTATCAAACACTTGTCAGTTTGAGGACTAAGGTGCCTCTGACCGAAACCATATTTTCAGTAATCGCCTATGCATGCAAATGCTGGAAAGTGAATGGAAGACCACAGAAGAATTGATGTGTTTGAATCATGGTATTGGTCAAGAATATTGAATACACTGTGGACTGCCAGAAGAAAGAACAAATCTCTCTTAGAAGTACAACGAGAATGCTCCTTAGAAGCAAGGATGGCAAGACTTCATCTCACGTACCTTAAATATGTTATCAAGAGGGAGACACTCAATGAGATGCATTGACACAGTGGCTGCAACAATGAGGTCAGAGTTAACAATGATTGTGAGGATGGTGCAGCATCAGGCTGTGTTTCATTCTATTGTACATAGGGCCAGTCTGAGTCAGACTCAACAACACCTAACAACAACACGAGTGTCATATTTTCTGTGATATGTTAGAGAATGCATTTGGAATGTAGATGCTGATTGTAGTGATCCGTCAAGATCTCCTCCATACATAGTCTCAGTTTTGTAGGTGGTCAGATAAGAAAACTAACCAACATTATACTTCAAGGAAGTTGATGATTCTGCAGGATGTATTCTGAGCCTGAAAATGCCCCTTTTGAAGAACAAGATGTGGCACACTTGATATGTTTTCTTTACCAGACTGAGCGGCATTGTAGTTCAGTGGACCAAGTGAAGGATAATAAGTTCACTCAATGTCAGCATGTCAGCACATGCTCAATTCATTCTTTCTTGTATTTACTTAAGAAGTAGTTATCCAATGCCTCCTATATACCAGGCACTGATCTCAGCATCGTGGATATGCCTGTGAACAAAACAGGCAAGTCCATCCCATCTTGGAGCTTGCATTCACTGACATTATCCCCATGGATATACCTAAGAAGTTTTCAGTTTCCTTGATGACTCAACTGTGTTGAGGACAAAATATTCTTGAATCTGCCTATCATTATTCAGAATATAATTCTGCAACTATTTGCATCAGAATCACTTGGGATATCTTTTAAAAATTGGGTTCCAAGCATTCATCTCAGGCCAAGCAGACTCTACTAAGACAAAGCCTAAAATCTCCCTGTTAACAAACACCCTAGCTGCCCCTTCACCCTGAAGTTTAAAAATCACTGGTTTGGACATTTATTTTTATTATTTGTTATGAGGAAATAAGAGAGAGCAAAATATTTGAAACCAGAGCAATGTATAAGCCTTGTGACCATAACCACAATTGTTGACTGGCCATGAAAGCTGTAGTCTTTCTCATTCTAACATACTGTATTTAGAAAGAAGCAGCTGCAGATTGAACTATATTAATAACTTTCAGAATACATATTGAAAAATTAAATAAAATATGCTTAACCACATGTTTTAATACTCTATTAGATTTCATCATTTCTCTTCTTCCTGTAATTTTTGTAGATATTTTTGTGTTGACTTTTTTATCATCTCCAAAGCACATTTAAAATTTTTTTCCTATTCCTTCTGTGAGGGTGAGTTAGAGGAGGAAAGTTATTTAAGTTCTTAATCAATGTTCTTTTACTAAAATTGGAGATAAATAAATAATTATAATCACAGATGGAATACCTACAATTAAAACTGTAGATATAGCAACAGACATAAAAGTTTACTTTAAAAGCAGCAGATAAAAGAATCACAGCTGTTGTTAAAAGCTGTTTTTTGTAGAAATATGAAGTCAGCTGGATTTATAATATTTAATGCCCTTTGAACATCTGTTAAAAGGCCCTCTTTCATTTTATAGTAATTTCTGAAAGCTGAAGCAATTATTACAAACTATTTGCCAGGCTAAGCAAAGTAAGTTTTATATCTGGTGAGAATTTATCACATTTTTACTACATAGACTTATCTTTATGTTGCTGTTAGTTGCCATAGAGACAGCTCCAACTCACAGCAACCCCATGTACAACATAATGAAACACTGTCCAGTCCTGCCTCATCTTCAGTATCCATGGTATGCTCCAGTACATTGCAGCAGCTGTGTCTGGTGAGTGCCTTCCAAGTATAAGGGCCCACCTTCCTGAGCTATATTGCACAATATTCTGTTGTGATCTATGGAGTATTCATTGACTAATTTTTCAAAGTAGTTCACCAAGACTTTTCTCTTAGTCTGTCTTAGTCTGGAAGCTCCAGAGAAACCTGTCTACCATGGGTGACTCTCCTGGGTATTTAAAATACCAGTAGCATAGCTTCCAGCATTATAGCAACACACCAGTCACCACAGTACAACAAACAAACAGGCAGAGGATTATTTCTCTGTCCACAAAAACAAACCCACGCCATCAAGTCAGTTCCAACTCATAGCGATCCTATAGAATATAGGGTTTCCAAGGCTGTAAATCTTTATGGAAGCAGTCTGCCTCATCTGTCTTCTTGAAGTGGCTGATGAGTTCTAACCACCAAACTTTAGGTTAGCAGTTGAATACATTCACCAGGGCATCACCAGAGGATCCTGACTATCTCTATAGCCCTAGTCAAATGAAAGGCATATAGCATAAAAACAAGTACTGATAATTCTCTTGCCCAAGCCTACAAAAATGGTAATTCTTAAGAGAAAATCATATGGTATGATTTGCCAACCTTTTAAAATTAAGCAAATTGTCTACCCTCCTGCTAGCTACATTGACCTCTAATGTTTCATCGAGATACCATTCACCTTCAAGATTTTGAGTTTTGTGAGTTCATTTTTCTCACCTGGAATCCTATCTCCCATTTTCTCTCATCTCTCCTTGTCAAACACCTTTCATCTTTGAAATCGAAGCTCAAAATTCCCAGTCTGAGAAACTCTTCCTCCTTGCCCCAGGCAGCTAATCTCACAGCTCCATGCACAGGAGAATTTCACATGTATGCCTTGGTACTGCCCACCCCCGTAAACACCACGGCCAGTGGTATTCATCATGGAAACCCCAAGTGAGGACTGCTCACTAGCTTCTGGCTGGTCAAAATTCCTTAACCCGTTGCCATCGAGTCGGATCTGACTCATAGCAACCCCTCCTTGGGTTTCTGAGGCAGTATCACTATGGAAGTAGATTGCCCAACCTTCCTTCTGAGGAGTGGCTGGTGGGTTTGAACTGACAGCCTTCTGGTTAGCAGTCAAATGCCTTAGGCACTACGCTAGCAGAGCTCCTTTAGAGTTTAAAATTGTTGTTTTTTGTCAGTTGCTGTCAAGGTGATTGTCACCACGTGTGACAGAGTAGAACTGCCCCATGGGATATTCTAGGCAGCAATCTCTATAGGAGCTGATCACCAAGTCTTCCTTCTGCAGAGTCTTTGGGAGGGTTTGAGCCACCAGCTATTTGGTTAACAGCTTAACTGTTGTACCACCAGGGGTAAGAATTTAAAGTAAAAGTTGAAAACTACTGGCCCTTGGAAAACTTCAGCACACAAAGGTGTTTTATTTGATCCATTTGTTTATTTGGTCTTGTGTTTAAAATTTGTGACCAGTCTCTAAGCATTAGGAAATTGCATATACTACCATACAAGCCTGGATTTCTGGCTGTTTTAAAAAAGCAGTAGATATGGCAACAAGAGGCTCAATATACTGGAGTTCAAGAAAGCCTGCCCTTTAATACCTGGCAAATCCTTTTCACTTAATCCCCTTCACTCTTTTATTCTTGACCCATATAAGTATTTTATTTTGTCACTAGCTCCCTGATTTAAATGCCAGTACCTTAGAATTAAGTACAAAGCATGATCCTATCTAATCCAGTAATATCTTAATAATTGTCTCAATGGATCTTCATCCATACAGAACATCCCAGTGCTTTCTTAAATGCCATGTTTCTCTGTGTCCACCCATCCAACATTGTGATTATTCATATGAGTCTAGGCATTGTAAATTCTTTGAAGTAAGAGAGTATGTGTCTTTCATTTGTGAATATTACATAGCACATGGTAGATGTTCAATAAATGTGTCAATTGACTTTTGCACTACCACTCATCTAAAAGTGTGTTGTACTATGATGCTGGAAGCTATGTCTGCAGTATTTCAAATACCAGCAGTGCCTTTTGTCAGTGGAGCTTCCAGACCAAAACAGACTAGGAAGAAGTACCGGTAATATTGAAAGATTCTGTGGGCAAAATATTGACCATTGCAATGAGCATCAAAAGAAGATGGAAGGTATACACACAGTCAATATACCAAAAATAATTTGTCGACATTCAACCACAACAGGAGATAGCATATGATGAAGAACAGATGGCATCTAGAAGACCAAGCTACACTGAAGGCATTGGCAAAAAACAAGGCTTGAAGAATTGACGCAATACCAATTGAGATATTTCAACAAATGAATGAAACACTGGAAACTCTTATTTGCCTAGCCAAAAAATTTAGAATACAATTACCTAGCCAACCAACTGGAAAAGATCCGTATATGTGACCATTCTAAAGAAAGATCCCACAGAATTCAGAAATTATCAAACAATATCATTAACATCTCATACAAGTAAAATTTTATTGAAGATAATTAAGATATAGTTGTAACAGTATATATTGACAGGTAACTGCCAGAAATTCAAGCCAGATTCAGAAGAGGACATGGAATGAGGAATATCATTGCTGATGTCAGATGGATCTTGGCTGAAAGAAGGGAATACCAGAAAAAATGTTTACCCATGTTTTACTGACTATGCAAAATCATTTTACTGTGTGCATCATAACAAGTGATGGATAAAATTTCAAAGAATTGGAATTCCAGAACCCTTAATTGTACTCATGCAGAACCTGTACATAGACTGTTCTTCAAACAGAACAAGGAGATATTACATGATTAAAATCAGGAAAGATGAGTGTCAGCGTTGTATCCTTTCACCATACTCATTCATATTGTATGCTGAGCAAATAATCCAAGAACCTAGCCTATAGGGGGAAGAATGTGGCATCAGAATTGGAGGAAGACTCATTAACAACCTGTGATTTTCAGATGACACAACCTTGTTTGCTGAAAGTGAAGAAGACTTGAAGCACTTACTAAAGACTGAAGACTACAGCCTTCAGAATGGATTACACCTCAACATAAAGAAAATGGAAATGTTCACATCTGGACCAATAAGCAACGTTCTGGTAAATGGAGAAAAGATCAAAATTGTCAAGAATTTCATTTTACTTAGATCCACAGTCAACACCCATGGAAATAGACAAGAAATCAAATGAAATATTTCATTGGGCAAATCTGCTGCAAAAGACCTCTTTAAAGTGTTAAAAAGCAGAAATTTCACTTTTAGGACTAAGAGGTACCTGACCCAAGCTATGGTATTTGCAGTCACCTCCCATACATGTGAAAACTTGGACAATGAATAAAGAAGACCAAAGAAGAATTGATACCTCTGAATTATGGAATTGGTGGAAAATATAGAATAGAACATGGATTGCCAGAATGAACAAGTTAGTCTTGGAAGAATACAGCCAGAATGCTGCTTAGAAGCAAGAATGACAAGACTTCACATTACGTACTTTGAACATGTTATCAGGAGGGACCCATCCCTGGAAGAGGATGTCATGCTCGGTACAGGAGAGTGTCAGTGAAAAAGAGGAAGACCCTCAATGAGATGGATTGGCACAGTGGCTGCAGCAATGGGCTCAATGGGCAACTGTGGGAGGATGATACAGGACTCGGCAGTGTTTTGTTCTGTTGTACATAGGGTCACTATAAGGCAGAACTGTCTTGATCGCACCTAACAACAACATCTATGGAGTATTACTGTATAAATCAAATTATTTTAATGAATATTTTATTATAACAAGAGAAAATGAAAGTTATTTTAAGAACTGTGAGATAATACAATAGAGCTACTAAAAATGCCAAAGTTCTTTCTAGGGACACAAAAATTGGATAGAAACCACTTGACCCAGTGATTCTAAATATGCATCCAGATCACTTGGGGATCTTATTAAAACCCAGCTTCTGATTTAGAAGTGCCTAAGGCATTTGACTGCTAACCATAAGGCTAGTGGTTCAAACCCACCAGCCACTCTTTGGAAGGAAGATTGTGCAATCTATTTCCGTAGAGATACCGCCTTGAAAACCCACAGAACGGACACTAGGAGTCTAATCAAAATGAATTGACAGCAATGAGTTTGACTTTTCTGATTTAGTTGGGCTGAGGGGGCAGGCCTAAGAGTGTGCTTTTCTAATAAGCTCCCAGGTAATGCCCATATTGTCACCTAAAGTAGCAAGAATCTAACATACTTGATGCTATAATAAAGAATTTGATGTTGGTTAAGTGGTAGACTGCCTTGTCTCTGGGACACATTTAATCTGAAAACAAAGGACATTTGACTCGTATCCATAAATTTATTTCACTTTGGTTTTAGTTTGCTTGAAAAATTGAGTACTAGACTCTTGATAGTAAGGGTCATATGATTTCCTTCGTATGGTAGATACTGGGCCTTTACATATTTAGGAAGCTCTCACATTGAAAAAAAGAAGAAAAAAATGTACAAATAAAAGAAGACTCTTTGATTTTAGTTCAAGGGCAAACCATCTGGCCCTCGCCTTGTGTAGCAATCAGGCTAATAGTGTCAGTGGCTTCATTGGAGAAAGCATAGAATGGCACTTTAAAATCTGTTCAAGGGTCTATTTTTAGATTCTGGCAGCACAGGCATAGAGTGTTTATTTCATGTTTAATGCAACCTTCCACTTCAAACTAAAAATGTTTCTTTCCCTCTACTGAGTTTCTATCAAGTCTCCAAGAAACACTGCCAGCGTTGCATATCCCTATTCTCTAAGATGATTAACTGTTTAAAATTGAAAAGCCTTGAAAATGCAAATCCTGCCACCAGCCCCTCATGGGGTAAAAAGACAACTCAAATAAAACGTTTCCAGATGGTTTAGGCATTATGTTCTTTACATCCTCAAAACAAGGGAGGGATCATAAACTGGACGAGTTAGTAAAAAGTCATTTTGGAGACTATTTAGCAGCTTCTTCTGCAGAAGTCTGTGAAGGACACTGCATAGTTCCTGCGGTAGCAGATATTAATGAGATTCTGTTAAGCAGCTGTTCAGCTCCAGTAAGAGGCACTTTGGCGGAGGGGTGGGATGATTTGGGTAGTCTCTTGTTTTTGAACCATTTTACACTTCTAATCTATTCTGCAATCTCAAAATGTTTTCTTAACCTGACAGTTTAGAGTTTAAAAGCAGTTGTATCTGTTCATCCAGATCAATGGATCTCATTGTGAAGAGAGCAGTTATATCTTTATAATACCGAGTTTTTTTGGGGGGTGAGGGGATTCTGTTGAAATGTCAGATTTCTTCTATACTACCTAGAGTCATTTTTTTCTCCCTGAGCAAGTTAATCATTTCTCATTCTGATATCCCTTCATACTCTGCCTTTTTAAAAGAAAGACATTCAAGTTACTGCTTATTTCTAGCTTCTAGTCACAAAATCCATAAAAACGGTGTTGCTTCAAAATAGAGAAAAAGAGTATGGATTTTGAGCAGGTGTCAGGCTGTTTGGTTTACTGACTTTGAGCAAGGTGATGCCATTTCAGCATCTAGGACACATTAGTCCCAAGGTGTACTTTTCATCTGTTGAATACACATATTTAGCATTTAAATAGTGATTTACTTTTTCAAAAATGTTTTGTGAGCTTTAATTAGCATTTTTCACAGCATTCCTGTAAGATGGGTCAATATCATTATCACCATTTTATAGATCAGAAAAAAAAAGTGGGAGGGCAGAAGAGGAGTTATATGAATGCGGGAATATAACAAGTCAAATGTTGCCAAGAGTGTGTTTATGGCACCAGTCTGGGTCATCAAACACATTGCCTTCTCTGAGAATCAGTGCCACTCCCTTTAATAATCAGGGGGGCGGGGGGGGAGGAGTAAATGTTATTAGTAAATGCAGAGATAGTTTGACTTAAGCAGCAAAGGGACAGATTATTAGAGTTCAATTTTTCTCTGCAGGAACTCAACCTAATATGTGTAAGCTTCAAATAGAGAAGCTACTGGCTGAAACTGTGGGCTAAAACTTTTTAATGCCCATTTCTATGGAAACACCATGAAAATTTTTATTTAACAGCAAGAAAATGCTTTTTATCAGTTTCTGTTCTGTGTGAAGACTATCTTGGCACCTGCAAATGTCATTTGCCATGACAGCTCTAAGGAGGTACTGTCATTCTCTATTTGCAGATTAAGAGATTAAGTTTGTGGGTTCTTTGCTCAAAGTCGCTTGGCTGATTTGAGGTGTGATTTAGATTTAAACACAAGTTTATGAATGCTTTATTTGTTTTCCCAAACAAGCAGATGATGAGATTAAACATCAGTTTGGACCAAAGAAAGACCACCACTATCTTCTCTCTTATTCTTATCTATGACTCTAGTGAAGTTATAAACATCAAATACATCATGCTAGGGAACCCTACAAAGATTAATAGCATGAATCATATATAAAAGAATAAGGGTTTATTAAATTTTCAAAAGATCAGGATAATGAATCAAATCTAATCCCATGCTGATCAGCCCACACATGCTGTTTAGTTTTGGTTATTTTACTGTAAGAGGACTAAAATCCAACAGAACCATATTTAGAGCAGAGTGACTACAATGGTCACAGGAACTATTTAGGTTGCAGATCTAAGCAAGCACAAGAACCTGTCTTTTCACCTGTACTTCATCTGGAAGAAAGAATAGAATCTGGGTTTGGCAAGTAAGCACTAAAAAAAAACTCACTGCTGTCAAGTCAATCCCAACTCATAGCTACTCCTCCTTGGGTTTCCAAGGCAGTATTTCTACAGAAGTAGATTGCCCAGTCTTCCTTCTGATTAGAATTAATACCACTGTCAAAAAGACTTTAACATATTAGGGAAAAAAAAAGAGAGAGCCAGATCTGACAACAATTAAATAAGGTTGATTAGGAATATACCAAAGCTCAATCACTGGAGATGTTGAACTGGTATAATGAATGGAAGAAGCATGACTTTGGAGTCTGAGAAGTCAATTTGAATCCCAACTCTACCTCGACTCTGATGTTCCTTATTCTTAAAGAATCAGATGATAACAAGGTGTTGTTGTTTTTAGCTGATGCTGAGTTGGCCACTGACTCATGATGACTCCATGTGTTACAGAGTGGAGCTGCTCCATAGGGTTTTCTTGGCTATAATCTTCACAGAAGCATATCACCAGGCCTATTCTTCTGTGGAATGTCTAGGTGACTTTGAATCACCAATCTTTAGTTAATAACCTATCATAAAATGCTTGTACCAACCACCCTCCTTAAAAACAGGGTCTTAAATTTTCTAGAGTGCTCATTGTCAAGAAGAAGCACCCAAAAAATATTCAGTATCAGTTTCCTAGTATAGAGGGAACTGATAGAATGCAAATGAGAACATAGACAAAATGTTCTTTAAAGGGCCCAATATTATACCCTGGACAGCCTTTGATTTCTGAAGAAAGGTCAATATTAATATGAATGAGTTTCATAAATGGTGATGTTTCATAAAGGAAAGTAGAGATAAGCCTAAAGTTTATCCCAAAGTTTTTGCAGTAAATCTCTGTAAAATATTATGTAAAGGTATAGAAAGAAAGAAAATTCTTTCTTTGGTTTTTAATGCTTCTTGGTTTCCAATTTGCACATTCCAATCACCAGTAGTAATTAATATGTCTTGATTGCATGTTTGGTCAATTTCAGACTTCAGAAGTTGATAAAAATCTTCAATTTCTTCATCTTTGGCTTTAATGTTTGGTGCATAAATTTGAATAATAGTAGCATTAGCTGATCTTTCTTGTAGGCATATGGATATTGTCCTATCACTGACAGCATTGTACTTCAGTACAGACATTGAAATGTTCTTTTTGATGATAAATGTGACACCATTCCTTTTCAATTTGTCATTCCTGGCAGAGTATGCCATATGATTGTCTAATCAAAGTGGACAATATCAGTCCACTCCAGCTTACTAATGCCTAGGATATTGATCTTTGTTCAGGGATTTTCAATTTATTGAAAAACATTTATTCCTTAATTCTGTATTAAGATATTTAAAAGTATGCTCACACAAGGGTTGTACTTTGAATATTATTCACTTTGAATTTAGTTAACAGTGCTTTTATTTTACATATTGTATATTTTCTCTTTGCCCTTTTCAATCTTTTCAATTGAGGCATCATAAATAAATAGACTAAAAGCTGTAATGAACTATTATGTAATTATGAACTTTCTTTGTATGAATTAATGCAAATTAAATCTAATAACTTTAAACAGCTAAATTAGTATGTGTCAGTTATTCTTATTACAGCAATTTTGTATACATGACTAGAGGTGTGAGTGGTAAGATTTAGGATATCAGTAATAATTAAACTGTAAGTAAAAGTTGACATGGGCATTAGTGATTTCCATAAATCAGCTAAAAATGCACCCAATATGATCAGTTATTGACAATACTTACCATGCAGCAGCTGCTTAGTTGGGATACCAGCTTTCTCAGACATAGAACTTTGCCAAGTAAAAATCATTAATAGGAGGATATTTATTTTCAAAGACAGCAAAGGCTGCACCAGTAGTTTGAACAAAGTTTGGAGATGTCACTCTGGTGATAGAAAAAGAAGCATATGTTTTTTGGAGATAGTCTGTTTAGAGACTCGTTAGCACCATTTAAAGACTATTCCATCTTAGAAGATGATTTCTGTCAAATCTTGCATTCCAGTTTGGATCTAAATCTGGAGCAGATTGACTATTTGCATCCTATTTTTATTCATGGCAAGATTATGTAAATTGGAACCACAGATTTACTCATTTTAACTAAGCTGAATTAAATTGAGAACAAGCAAATTCCCTGTCCATCTTACTCTCAGTACTTGCCTTCCATAGATGTATGACTTAAACTTTATAATATAGGAAGCCTCTCATTTCCTTACCACTAAATTTTCAGTCTTACCTGCATCTGTACTCACCTTCTTTTCAATACTTTTTGGTGTAACAGAGATGTCTCTTCTCCCACTAAAGGCCCTAATTGGAATGTAGAATGTATGAAGTATGAATCTAGGAAAATTGGAAGTTGTGAAAAATGAAATGGAATACATAAAGATCATTACCCTAGGCATTAGTAAGCTGAAGTGGACTGGTATTGTCCACTTTGATCAGACAATCATATGGCATACTCTGCCAGGAATGACAAATTAAAAAGGAATGGTGTCACATTTATCATCAAAAAGAACATTTCAGGGCCTGTACTGAAGTACAATGCTGTCAGTGATAGGACGATATCCATACGCCTACAAGAAAGATCAGCTAATGCTACTATTATTCAAATTTATGCACCAACACTAAAGCCAAAGATGAAGAAATTAAAGATTTTTACCAATTTCTGAAGTCTGAAATTGATCAAATATGCAATCAAGATGTATTAATTACTCTTGGTGATTGGAATGTGCAAGTTGTAAACAAAGAAGCATTAAAAACCAAACTCTAAACTCACTGCTGTCGAGTCACTTTGACTCAAAGCGACCCCTCCTTGGATTTCTGAGGCAGTATCGCTATAGAAGTAGATTGCCCAGTCTTCCTTTTGAGGAGTGGCTGGTGGGTTTGAACTGTCAGGCTTCTGGTTAGAGAAGCATTGGTAGTTGGAAAATATGGCCTTGATGATAGACATGATGCTGGAGATTGTGTGATGGAATTTTGCAAGACCAATGACTTGTTCATTATGGATACCTTTTTTCAACAATACGAACAGCAGCTATACATGTGGACTTTACCAGATGGATTACACATGAATCAAATCAATTATGTCTATAGAAAGAGATGATGGAAAAGCTCAGTAGTCACTCAATAAGGCAGGGGCAGACTGTGAAACAGACCATCAATTACTCATCTCAAAGTTAAAGTTAAAGCTGAAGAAAATTTTAAAAAACCCATGAAAGCCAAAATACAACGTTGATTATATCCCACCTGAATCTAGAGACCATCTAAAGAAGATTTGATAAACTGAACACCAATGACAGAAGACCAGACAAGTTGTGGGATGACCTCAAAAACATCATATATGAAGAAGTGAAAGGTCATTAAAAAAACAGGAAAGAAAGAAAAGACCAAAATGGATGTCAGAAGAGACTCGGAAACTTGCTCTTGTATTTAGAGTAGATAAAGCAAAAGGAATATGGGATGAAGTAAGAAAGCTGAACAGAAGATGTCAAAGGGCAGGTCAAGAAGAGAAGTAAAGTATTATAATGAAATGTGCAAAGACTTGGAGATAGAAAATCAAAAAGGAAGAACATAATCGGCCATTTCTCAAACTGAAAGAACAGAAGAAAAAAATAAGACTCAAGTTGCAATATTGAAGGATCTTATGGTTTAAATATTGAACTACACAGGAAACATCAAAAGAAGATGGAAGTAATACACAGTCGCTGAACCAAAAAGAAATTGATCGACATTCAATGATTTCAGGAGGTAGCATATGATCAAAAACCAATGGTATTGAAGGAAGAAGTCCAAACTGCACTGAAAATTGATGAAAAACAAGGCTTTAGGAACTGATGAATGCCCACTGAGCTATTTCAACAAATGGATGCAGCTCTGGAGGTGCTTATTCACTTATGCCAAGAAATTTGGAAGATAGCTATCTGGCCAACTGACTGGAAGAGGTCCGTATTTGTGCCCATTCCAAAGAAAGATGATCCACAGTATGCAGACATTATCAAACAATATCATTAATCACACAGACAAGTAAAGTTTTGCTGAAGATAACTAAAAAAGCAGTTGTGTTAGTGCATCCACAGGTAGCTCTCAGACATTTGAGCTGAATTCAGAAGAGAACATGGAACAAGTGATATCATTGCTGATGTCACATGGATCTTGGCCGAAAGCAAAGAATACCAGAAATATGTTTACCTGTGTTTTATTGACTGTACAAAAGCATTCAACTGTGTGGATTATAAGAAATTATGGATAACATCGTGAAGAATGGAATTCCAGAACAATTAATTGTGCCCTTGCGGAAATTGTATATAGACCGAGAGGCAGTCATTCAGACAGAACAAGGGAATACTGCATGGTTTAAAATCAGGGAGAGTGTGTGTTAGGATTGTATCCTTTCACCACACTTATTCAATCTGTATGCTGAGCAAATAATCCAAGAAGCTGGAGTTTATGAAGAAGAACATGGCATTAGGATTGGAGGAAGACTCATTAACAACCTACTATATGCACGGAGCTCTGGTAGCATAGTGGCTAAGTCACTTGACTGCTAACCAGAAGGCTGGCGGTTCAAACCCACCAGCCACTCCTCGGAAGGAAGGTTGGGCAATCCTACTTCCGTAGTGATACTGCCTCGGAAACCCAAGGAGGGGTCGCTATGAGTCGGGGCCGACTCGACGGCACATAACAACAACAACATAACATATGCAGATGACACAACCTTGCTTGCTGGAAGTTAAGATGACTTGAAGCACTTACTGATGAAGATCAAAGACTACAGCCTTTAGTGTAAATTACACCTCAGCATAAAGAAAGCAAAAATGTTCACAAGTGGACCAATAAGCAACATCATGATAAATGGAAAAAATATTAATGTTTTCAAGGTTTCATTTTACTTGGACCCATAGTCAATGCCCATGGAAGCAGCAGTGAAGAAATCAAATGCCAAACTGCATTAGGTATATCTGCTGCAAAAGGCACCTTTAAAGTATTAAAGAACAATGATGTCACTTTGAAAACTAAGGTGTGCTTCACCCAAGCCATGATATTTTCAATAGCCCCATATGCATGCTAGAGCTGGAAATGGATGAGGAAGATTGCAGAATTGATGCATTTGAATTATTGTGTTGGTGAGGAATATTGAATGTTCACAGACTGCTAGAAGAATGAACAAATATGTCTTGGAGGAAGTACAGCTGGAATGTTCCTTAGAAGCGAGAATGGCCAGACTTCATCTCATGTACTTTGGTCGTGTTGTCAGAAGGGACCATTCTATCTTATTAATTGTCAATTTCTGTACTATGGCCATATTATTTAAACTAATCAAAGATATTTGATATCTTCCTTTACAAAACGTTTTTGTCGCTTTATGCAATCACCATTGATATTTTAGGGAAGCCTATCAATTTCAGTGAAGCAGCTCTTGTGGCACAGTGATTAATGCATTCAACTGCTAACCAAAAGTTTGGTGGTTCAAACCTACCAACTGCTCCACAGGAGAAAGATAGAGCAGCCTACCTGTGTAAAGTTACAGCCTTGGAAACTGTATGGGGCAGTTCTATATATAAAACTATAGGGTTGTTTTGAGTTGAAATGACTCAATGGCAGTGGGTTATTATTTATTTATTTTTATCAAGTTCAATGAAAGAAAGTCGATATATATCCTGTAATTGCATTGTACGGCAATTAAGGAGCTCTGGTGGCATAGTGCCTAAAGTAGGTGACTGCTAACCAGAATGTTGGGGTTCAAACCCACCAGCCATTCTGCAGAAGGAAGACTGGGAAATCTGCATCCATAAAGTTTACAGTCTCAGAAACCCAAAGGGGATTGCTATGAGTCAGAATTGGCTCCATGGCAATGACTTTGGTATATTGGTTAAATTAGCAATTGCTAGTATATATAAGAGATACAGATTTTTCTGTATTGATCTTCAGTTGCTCTTGGATCCAAACTACTGGTTAAATTTTCTTATTGTCCTAAAGAATTTTTAGTTGCATATCTTGGTTTTTTAAAATCTAGATAGATAATCCTTATTTATTTAATTAAAATTAATTGTGCTTTTTTTTTTTTTTTTCCAATATTCATGTGCCCCTTTTCTTTGTCTTGTTACACTGGTCAGCCACTGCAATGTAAGTATAATTCTAATCTGATATACCTCTCTCTCTCTCTCTTTTTTTAATTTCTATTGTGATTTGCATGAAAGTTTACAGAGCAAATTCATTTTCCATACAGCAATTCATAGACATTTTGTCTCAGGACTGATTGCAATGCCCCACAATGTAATAGGTCTCTTCCCACTTCCTCCCCCCATAGTTACCTCTTTTCTGTGTCCCATACACTCCCACCCCCCTCCCAGCTGTCCCCTGTGCAAACACTGCCTTTCTGTTCTCTCATGATTAAACGCTCCAAGTAGTGTATCCACCTGATGTAAATATTCACCCCATATGCCTGTCTATTGTTTGGCTGGAAACCACAGGAGTGAGTCAATTCTGACTCATAGCAACACCCCTTTGGGTTTCTGAGGCAGTAAATCATTACAGAAGTAGATTGCTTCATCTTCCTTCTGTGGAGCAGCTGGTGGGTTTGAACTGCCACCCTTTTGGTTATCAGTCCAATGCCTAAGGCACCACACCACAAGAACTCCTTGTTTTTAGATAATCCTATGTTTGTGTATATGCAAGCATGGACGTACATGGAAGCTTTTAAGTTTTTCTTTTTCCTTTACTCTTTTTTTTTTTTTATCACATGAGGATTAATGTGTATTAATCATGCCCAATGTGCAGTGAGCCTCTTTAATCTGAAGACTCATGTCTTTTCTCTGTTCTAGGGAATTTCTCTCTCTTGTTTTCTGTTTTACTCTTTCTGACATGTTTTTTAAAATCCAAATAGATGGACCTTGGTACTTCAGCATCTATCGTCCATGTCACTTTAAATTTTTTTAATGTTTTCTATAGTTTTTCATCTACATTGTTTTCTGAGAGAATTTTGTGTGTATGTGTGTAATCTTTTCACTTTACTAATTCATTCTTCAGATGTATGCATTTGTCAATTCAGCCCATCTGTTGAGGGATTAATCAGTTATTATACTTTCATGTATAAGATTTATAATAGTTGGGTTTTATTATTATTACTACTATTACTGCCAATCTTTTTGTTCCAGGATGTGGCATGCTATCTTATTTCTCTGAACATGTTAATTAATATGCAAAATATGAAAATGTTATGTGAATGATTCATTGTCCTTTCAATACAAACTAAATTTTGTATAGAAAGTTTGGACTCTTGAGCCAAATTAAACTAACAGACTAATAAACCTATTGCCATCGAGTTGATTTCGATTCAGAGAGACCCTATAGGAGAGAGTAGAACTGCCCCATAGGGTTTGCAAGGCTCTAATCTTTTTTGGAAGCAGACTGCCTCATCTTTTTGCAACTGAGCAACTGGTAGATTATAACCACTGACCTTTTGTTCAGCAGCCAACAGCATAACCACTGTGCCACTGTTCCTTAACAAAACAGTAGTTTTTGACAAATATTTCTGTTGTTCATGAACTGTGAATAATTTTAAATTGGCATGGTTATTTTACAAGACTTATTGGTCCAATATACCACCATTACAAACTTGCTTACATTAAAATAATGTTTATTTCATTTTCTCATTACTTTGAACTTGGCATACAATTTCTGACATTGAACTAAGAAATTTTAATTTCTTAAAAAGTAGCAGATGATTTTTTAATAAAACAAACACCCAAACAAATTATTTCAGAACCTCAGAAATAAGGTACCATCTTATTTAAACCATCCTTAATTTCCTTGAGAAAAGAGAGTTATGTGAAATTCTGAATCCTAAAGTAAAATTTTGAAAATATTTTTGAAATATTTTGAAAAGAGACCAGTTTTCCTGGTCTCTTTTAATAATATACTAAGCTAATGTCCTTTGCTGTTATTTGAAGTTTTACATGAAACTGAGTAATTATGGTAAAAAGCAAAGCAATGATTACTTTAGGGTGTGCTTTTTAAAGTGGCAATTTTGGAGAGAGGTATGAGGGCACCCTAAGAAGGGAATCTTGAAGGATGAAAGAAAAGCCACATGGCCATTACTGTGTGGCTCTCATAATAATATAGAGGGAATAAATTACACAGCTGCAATCAACTCAGATATAAACTCAGGTGATGTGCATGTAATAATATTGTGTCTACTCTATTTAATTGCAATTACCTTCAAGTTCATTTTGCCATCAAACAAGCAATTTTTCAATCAGTGCACCTTATGCAAGTCAGCACTCTGGGACTCTAGGATGTGAACTCTTTAATTAATGTACCATGTGCTACTTAAGGCCCACCATTCTTCCCTATGCATATCCCCCCCAAAAGAAAAAAGTCAAGACATTTGAGAAAAGTTTACATGGAAAGCAGACAGGTGAAGGTCAAAGGTAGTATTTAATTTGGTTTCATCATCACAAAGAATTAGATAAGAGATAATTATTCATGAGGTAATCTTTCTATTTAATAGAGAAATAGAAAATATTTGTTAGTAGGAACATGAAGCATATTTTATTCTTGGTTAATTTTTAATTCATTTTAGAGAACTTACATAGATAAACATAGGAACTGTTTTGACAAAGAAGACAGGCATAACAAGTGTGTTCTCATATTTCCTTTCCTTGTACAAATAAAATATGCCAGGCCCTTGGGATTTACTCCCCATTTATCATGTCATTCTTTCCAAATCTTTCTCAACTTGCAGTCCCAGTGAGCTGTTCCCATTTGTTCTAAGTTCTGCTCTTAGGAGAACAATATTTGTTGTTCTTAACACATTTCTTTTTCTTCCTCATTAAAATCATGATCATTTGATCAGATTTTGTCATGCTTAATTATCCCAGCATTAGTCATAGTGAGCTAAATGAAAAATCTGTTAGATAGTATCTTTGCCAAAACAAATTTACAGTCTAACTGCAGATGGGGAAGGTTTGCAAATAAATAAATGAATAAATAAATCCTGATAATGCCTAACAAAGAAGTGTCAGGGTGTCTGACAATTGATAGAAAATATATCTGTGTGGTAGGAATTTTAAAAACTAGGTAGCATTTGAATAGGAGCTCTGGTAGCGTAGTGCCTAAGGCACTTGACTGCTAACCAGAAGGCTGGCGGTTCAAACCTACCAGCCACTCCTCAGAAGGAAGGTGGAGCAATCAACTTCCTTAGTGATACTGCCTTGGAAACCCAAGGAGGGGTGGCGATGAGTCAGGGCTGACTGGACTGCACATAACAACAATAACAGTATTTGAATTGGAAGGACTGTGTGGAAAGATCAACTCAGATGACTGAGAACAGTGATTTTTCCAAGTTTTTTCCCTATAATAGAACCCTTTCTTCAAGTGAACTATTACTTGGATACCCAATATATAAGTTTAGAGCAGAAATGCTGTGATTGAAGCAGAGAGGGAAATAAGATCCAGAGTCCTGTTACTATGTCCTTCTGGCTTTTGAGCTTCTGGTTAAGCCTATTGCAACTCATCCATTTATATTCCATGTGAATCTATATCTTCTACAGCTTCTTTGACCATCAATATCAAAATCTTATAATGGAGACATTTACATTTATTCAGACTTGAGCTCATATTCAGTAATAAGCATAAAAGAAAACAAAAGGATAATTAGGCAATACTTGTGAAAATAAATAAATAAAAATAATTAACTGAGATGCTAGGAAAGAGGAAAGAAGTCCCAGATAATGCTAAAACAATGAGTCTATGTCGGAGGTGGGGGTGGGGGAGTTGTACCAGGTGGAGAATTGGGAAAGTCAGTAGGTGAAGCTGTATTTCCTTTTAGTTTTAGTATATACATGTGTTGTTGAAATTCGTATCCCCTTTTCACAAAGTGTTGTGCTCACATAGGCTTTGAAGTAGAGACTTAATCATATTTATTCCTTAAGTCTCTATATTGTCTGAAAACCCAGAATCTACTCTGAGGCATGTGCTATGCATTAAGGCTCCCTCCCCACAAGGTCCTGGCTCTGCACCATTCCCAGCAAACCAGGCTCTCTCTCATTAGGTACCCTGGAGATAGTGGGCGGAAAAACAGACACTGTCCTAGCTTTCAGAAAACTCCCAAAGTTTTCTGTTGTGATCATTTTATTTTGTTGAGGAGAAAGATATACTTAGATGAATAGCCAAATGTAATATCAAAATGGGATCAAATATTGAAGTATGTCACCTACAGCGAAAAGAACATATACTAGCCCTGATCTAGTCAGGAAAAAAAAAAAAGTTCTGTGAGGCAGTGACACTTAAACAGTTCAATAGAAGAAATGGGATGACTGATGGGAGAACATTCCAAGTAGAGAGAAAGGCATGAGCAAAAGCACTAATGAAAAAAGAAGCTAATATGGCTGGACATAGAGAGCAAGGGATAAGGGAGAAAGCTGGGAGGAAGGTAGGGACCAGACTTTCAGAGCTTATATCTTTTTTTTTT
>NW_006921772.1:5258838-5263547 GCF_000298275.1 Orycteropus afer afer
TATCTTCTGTGTCTGTGTTAATTGGTTTCCCTTTTCTTTGTTGAAGAGGGTCTGTGCAATCCTTCTGCCTAGTCCGCCATCTTGCCCCCCAGAGCTTATATCTTAAAAGCATTGGTTGCTATTGACATAAAGTTGGAGGTGGTGACTTAGAGGATTTCAAGGCAGATCACAGAAAAGTACCAGGAAATGAAATGTTGCAAAATATGCTATTTATTGGGTGGGCACCTAGAGAGGGTTACAGCAGGAGGCTTTCCAGAGATAGCAGCTGGGGGAGAGGGGTGTAGAGGCACCATCCGGAAGGGAAAAAATAGCAAGGGAAATTCTCAGATGAGAAGGGAAATTGGAGAAAGAGCTCACATATCTGGGTGATGTTGCACAGCAAGGTGGAAAGTCTCCAGATCAGAGAGCTGGGAAGGGCAGTACCAGTGTGTGGTTTTTATAGCTACAGGCTTTATATCTTATCTATGACTAACAGATATTGGGTAAAGTTTCATGGGATATGCAAAGAAGACAGTTTCTAAGTGGTTAAAAAATATGTGCTTATTGGGGTTATCTTTAAAGTAATTGGATATATAAATAGTTGAGTTTGGAACGATCTAGCTTTAGGCTAATAGTCCTAGCCTGTTCTGAAGAAATAAACAACCTAGGGACCAATACACTGGGGGCATCTTTTGCTCATTTATACAACTGGAGGAGTCACATGATCAGATTGGGGACTTGGAAAGCTGGTTAATGTTGTATCTGCATGGAGAGGGGCCAGATGAGATATGGGTAGACCAGTGGCTATACAGGAGAAAGTTCTTGATAGCTTGGACAAAGGAGGTTGCCCTAAAGACATAAAGACAAAAATTAAGATGTGAAAGATGTTGTTGTTGTTGTTGTTATGTGCCATCGAGTCATCTCCAACTCATAGCAACCCCTCCTTGGGTTTCTGAGACAGTATCAGTATGGAAGTAGATTGCCCAATCTTCCTTCCCAGGAGTGACAGATTGTTGTTGTTGTTACATTCTGTCAAGTTGGACCCGAAAGATAGTTAGGATGTAAAATAGAGTGGATTTGGTGATAAGGGTTAAAGAGGAGCAATGATTTCTTAATGATATATATTGAAGACAGTAACTCTTGACACGCTGCTTTAGTATAAGAATCACCTCAATTTATGTTTGCCTTTTAACTTTATTTATGTTACTTTGGATATAGGAAGTTTTAATATTAATGCATATCAAAATCTATTATTTTTTCTTTATATTGTTTTTGTTTTATTAAAAAGGACTTATTCACACTCTTAGAAAAAGTTAATGTTTACCTACATTTTCTCCAGTTCTTACTATATTTTTTTCTTTCTGTAAGGGATATTACTAGTATGATTTAAATCTTTTTATACACCTAAGGTACATACACACAAATACATATAAACACATATACATATACACAAATGCATATCTATGTATATAGCATATTTAGTCATATAGTAGCTCTGGAATTAAATTCATTGTTATTCCCTTGTAAATAGCTAATTGTTCTAAAATACATATATCAACTTGTGATTATAAGTAAGTTGCCTTTTTTATGAGGTATTTTCATGATTTATATGCCACTGACGGCAGCTTACAAAATACAAAATATTAGCCATTATATTCATGTTAAGATTATAACTGCAGTGATATCTTTTTTTAGAAAAAAAAAATTCTTATAAACATTATGTAAAATGAATAAAAATGCCCACCAATATTGAAAGCATTAGTATTGAAAACAGAGCCATGAAAACAAACCTAGAAACTGGTGGGATATTGGGTGGGTAGTTTTATTTGTAAAGTACAGCTATTTAATTTACTGATAGTACTAATCATATTTTTATTCCTCAAATCTCACCAGTTTCCTCCTTAAGATTCTCTAATAGTTCTTTAGCACTAAAAATAATTCTTTTATTTAATTGTATTTTATGTGTTCAGACAGAAAAATAAAAAAAAATCCTTTTAATTTATTTTAATAGATAATCGTGCAGACTTGAAACACGAACTATACTCTTTTTAGTGTAGCTGTTGTGGTGAAAATGAGTGTACTGTGAGAGATGCTAGTCTTACTTACACAGTGATTTTATTAATCCTTAATATGAATTACCCTTTTCTTTTGTGGTAACTTTGTACATTAGAATCAAAGATAAGCTATATTCATCGTCCAGCAAAGATACATCAATATAATTACAAAGGTCGAAGTGATTCAGGTCATTGTATTTTCATTTCCAGAAAACGACTTTTAAAAAATTGGACTTCATCTATTTTTAGAGTTAGCACCATCTTGGAAACATATATCTGCTAATTAGAGCTGTGATTTCAGTCCATCCTTACAGCAGTTCTGTGCCCATGCAGAAGTCTATCAGCACTATAATTAGGACTTTTCTTCTAAGAAAAACATTATAATAGACATCCTGCCATGCTTATGTTATTTTAATTGGGTGTTTAGCTCTAGGGATCTTCATAATTTATCATAAAACTTTAATGTTAATAAAATCAGCTGGAAGGAAGCACTAGTTATCTCCTTGATTACACCATAAGGAGTAGGATCTTAATTTGAGCTTTTCTTCTTCTTTTTTTTTTTTTTTTAGCCAATGAGAGTGAAGAATTTTAAGTAGACTAAGAAATTTAAGTGTTGTAATACATGCTTCACCAAGTATTGTCTATGACACATTGTTGCATTACACCTCTCACTGCCATGAGTCGAATCCAACTCACAGGACCCCTCCTTGGCTTTCCAAGGCAGTATCACTATGGAAGTAGATTGCCCAGTCTTCCTTCTGAGGAGTGGCTGGTGTGTTTGAACCTCTAGCCTTCTGGTTATAGCAGTCAAATGCCTTAGGGACTACGCCACCAGAGCTCCCCCTCACTTAATAACTATCTTGTTATTGACATTTCACGTTTATAACAACGGTAAAAAAAAATCTACTATCGGACTATTTTGAAACTTAACTATGTACATCTGACAGTAATGAATGCTAGGGTATGAAGTGAGAGTAATATTGGCTTAATGGTTACAGTTATGTGTCAACTTGGCTGGGCCATGATTCTAAGTGGCTTATCAGTTATGTAATGATGCAGTTTGGTGGTAATATAATGATATCATTTGGCAGTTATGTAATGATGTAGACATCCTTCATAGTTTGCTCTGATGTGGTCATTCTCCATTTTTGCATAATGCTGATTTTCGCATAGCAACCTGGCCTTTGGAACCTATCATGTCATTCAGCGAGGAGTGAATGTACTAACTTTTACCTGATGAACTTGGAACTGACCCAAAAGTACAAGTCCTTTCTTAAAATCACAAAGATACACAATTTTAAAGTCTTTAATTTTTATATATGATAAAAGGTTACTTATTAGAAACTTTCTGAGTTAAATATTAGGGTGCAGTGGGTGTGACTTTGCAATCTGCCTTAGAGTACAAGACATTTAATCATCTAAAAATTACTAATAAGAGCAATACCTGTTGTGGGTGTCCTCATTCAATGCCAGATGATATTTTAACCACTTTTTATGTATTAAGTCAATAAGATTTAATCTATTTTAGGCCTCACTCTGTTGTTTTAAAAGGAGCTCTGGTGGTGTAGTACCTAAGGCATTTTGACTGCTAACAAGAAGGTTGGCAGTTCAAACCCACCAGCCACTCCACAGAAGGAAGGCTGGGCAATCTACTTCCATAAAGATTTAGCCTTGGAAACCCAAAGTGGGTCACTATGAGTCAGAATTGACTTGATGGCAGTCAGTTTATTTATTTATTTTTCTGTCATTTTTGAGGCTTTATCTCCAGGATTGTGCAGAGTTCTTGGGTCTTTTACAAAGGAGAACATTTCTCAGACTTTGGTCTAAACTCCTCACAGCTGATGGGCGTGTCCTCCAAATTTACATGATTCCTTTGAAAGCTCCCAGCAGTAAGGAAGCCATAGATGAGGCTGGAAAATCTGAACCTACTACTTCAATCTCCCTAGGAGCCCTCCCCACACCTCAGAGATCCTGTCTGTCCTCTGGAGCGCTTCAAGTTGAGAGAGGTGCAGGCTCCTAGTTCTTAAGAAAGCTGTGGATATTCATTTCCTTAGAGCATGTCTACTCTCTCTTTCTGCCTCCCTTATACCCAACATAATACCTGGCCTAGACCAGGGGCTTAATAAATATTTGTCAAAAGAATGAGTGAAATATGGGTTATTAAATGTGTTACAGAAAAATAATGTTGGATGCTAAATATGAGCATCATTGTTTCATATCACAATTCTCCTTGAGTTATCCTGTCTATTTTTATCATTTTCTTATTGTTATATTCAGCAAAACATATGTCAATTCAACTGTTTCTACAAGTATAATTCAGTGACATTGATTAATCATATTCTTCAAGTTCTGCAACCCTTCTCACCCTCCTTTTCTGAGTTATTCTCCCTCATTAGCATAAACTCTTTGCCCCCCTAAGGTTCCTATCTAAATATTCCAAGTTGCTGTTGTCACTTTGATCCCACATAGATCATAACACTCAAGGCAGGAATTTCTTTTACTTGTTAAGCTAAATTATTGTTTGGTTTTAAGATTTGAATGGATACTTTTGGTTTAAGGTTTAAAGATTATCTAAGGGCAATAATAACAGGGAGAATATCTTATATCCTATAACAATCTAATAACTATATATATATATATATATATATATATAGGAGCTCTGGTAGCATAGTGGCT
>NW_006921772.1:5263816-5266027 GCF_000298275.1 Orycteropus afer afer
GTAGTGATACTGCCTCGGAAACCCAAGGAGGGGCGCTATGAGTCGGGGCCGACTCGACGGCACATAACAACAACAACAACAACAACAACATATATATATATATAAAACTCACTGCCATGGAGTCGGTTCAGACTCATAGTGACCCCTCCTTGGGTTTCCAAAGTGGTATCTCTACAGAAGTAGATTGCCCAGTCCTCCTTCTGATATATATCTATGTCTATCTATCAATAACTTGAGAAAAATAACAAAGAGAAAAATAACCCAATCATAAAATGGACGAAGGATTGAATAGACATTTCACCAAAGAAAACTTTCAAATTGCTACCAAATACATGAAAAAATGCTCAACATCATTAGCCATCAGAGAGATGCAAATCAGAACCACAACATGATACCATTTCACTCCCACTAGGATGGCTAAGATTGAAAAAACAAAACAAAATAAAAATAGAAAATAACAAAAGTTTGTGAGGATGTGGGGAGATTGGAACCCTTATCCATTGCTGGGAGGAAAGAAAAACAGTATAGCCATTGTGGAAAACAATGTAGCAGTTCCTCAAAAAAACTAGAAATAGGACAGTCATGTTACCCAGCAATTCCATTCCTAGGAATATACCCACAAAACTTGAAAGCAAAGATTCAAATGTAGGCTTGTATACCCATGTTCATTGCACCTCTATTCACAATAGTCAAAAGTGAAAACAACTTAAAAGCCCATCAGCAGATGAATGGATATCATGTCTATTTTTATCATTGTGAGGCTTTAATTTTAGAAAGTTGTTGAAAGAAGTATTATCATTTGGACACCCTATAGTGTAATACCTAAGGCATTTGACTGCCAACCCACCAGCCACTCATCAGAAGGAAGGTTGGGCAATCTACTTCCATTGTGATACCACCTCGGAAACCCAAGGAGGGGTCGCTATGAGTCGGGTCCAACTCCATGGCACATAACAACAACAATATTGTTGTTAAATTATAGGTAAACTAAAGGAGTTATTTTAAAAATTGCATTTTTGTTTCCCTGCTTTGTTATATGACCTAGGTGTTTTTCTAGTGAAAACCTGGAATTTATTGAAGTGACCAGTAAATTTTTGAGTTTGGAGCAAAATTTAGCAAGTAAAAAGTACTCTTTAGTTTATTACTAGTATTGGATGAACAAAATAATGGTCTTACAAGAAAATGTATGTTCTTAAAATTAAGTACCTTCACACTTCAGCTAGTTATTATAACAATTTATTTGCCTTTAAAGGTCAAGAAAAACTGCTAACAGTAGCAGAGCAGCCAGGTTGAGTTTTCATATTGCCTTCTCTTCAGCCTTCCTATCAACTTTCCTTTTCAAGGAAAGCCTGCTTCCTTTGCATGACCAATATTTAGTACCAATGTAAAACTGCAACCTTCTTCAAGAAACACTGAGAATCTCAGTAGCCAAATAATGCCATAAAGAAATTCCCAAGATATGGTCTCAATGACTCAGCAAAAGATGTTATAATACTCTAACCACATGTTGGATGAATGTAAATAAAAGAATTTTAGATGCATACTTACATGAAATATTGGAAAAATAAGTGAAGATTATTAGCTTTTAAACAGACTCAAGTTATTTATTTAATGTGAGTTTGTGACCTTGATTCTAAAATCCCTGTGTTATGATGGCATTGAACTGTTTGAGTCCGTTGAAATCAGTAGTGATCATGCCACTTCGAAAGTATAATATATGTTTTACTTCAAAAGTGTTCATTTTAACTGACAAGAAGAATTGAGATATTTTAGACCTGCACTGTCTAGTAAGGTAGCCACTAACCACATGTATCTATTTAAACTAAAATTAGAATTCAATTTCTCACTTGGACTAGTGATAAGTGTTCAATAGCTTAATGTAGCTACTGGCTACCATACTAGACAACAAAAATAGAGAACATTTCCATCATCACAGAAAATTCTATTGAATTTGGTTGTTGTTAGTTTGTTAGTGACCTTATGTATAACAGAACAAAAAATTGCCTGGTCCTGTGCCATTCTCATGGTCATTGCTATGTTTGAGCCCATTGCTGTAGTCAGTCACTCTTTCAATCCATCTCATTGAGGGTCTTCCTCTTTTTCACTGACCCTCTACTTCACCAGGGAGCTCTGGTAGCATAGTGGCTAAGGCACTTGACTGCTAACCAGAAGGCTGGCGGTTCAAACCCACCAGCCACTCCTCGGAAGGAA
>NW_006921772.1:5266127-5268478 GCF_000298275.1 Orycteropus afer afer
AAGATGGGGCAATCTACTTCCTTAGTGATACTGCCTCAGAAACCCAAGGAGGGGTCGCTATGAGTTGGGTCTGACTCGATGGCACATAACAACAACAACAACTATTTTACCAAGCATTATGTCCTTCTTCAGGGATAGGTCCTTCCTGATATCATGTCCAAAGTAAGTTAGAGGAAGTCTCACCATCCTTCCTTCTAAGAAACATTTGCCTGTGCTTCCTCCAAGACAGATTTGTTCTATCGTGGCAGTCCATAGTATATTCAATATTCAACATCAACAACATTTAAATGTATTCATTCTTCTTGAGTTTTTTTTTTTTTTTTTTCATTGTCCAGCTTTCACATATATGTGAGGCAATTGAAAATACCATGACCTGGATCAGCCACACCTTGGTCTTCAAAGTGACATCTTTGCTTTTTAAGATTTTTAACAGGTCTTTTGCAGCTTTGCCTAATGCAGTAAGTCATTTGATTTCTTTACTGCTACTTCCAGGGTGTTGATGGTTGATCCTGGTACTCAGAAAATCTCTCTATGAAGATGAAGAGAAATAAAAGTCTTATTATTGAATAACTATTAAACCAGAATGTGATGTGCATCACAAGCATTCCACTAAACAAGCTGCAAAAACAGAAAGAAACCACACTCTTTACATAGTCAGGCAGATAGAACTCATTATATATGTATTTTTAAAATAAACGATAACTAGTTCTATAGTTTTTTGCAGCAGCAAAAGACCTCTTTCAAGTGTTAAAAAGCAAAGATGTCACTTTGAAGACTAAGGTGTGCCTGACACAAGCCATGGTGTTTTTGATAGCCTCATATACATGTGAGAGCTGGACGATGAATAAGAAAGATCACAGAATAATTGATGCATTTGAACTATGGTGTTGGCAAAGAATACTGAATGTGCCATAGACTGCTAGAATGTGCCATGGACTGCTTCTTTGCTAGAAGAACAAACAAATCTGTCTTGGAGGAAGTACAGTAGAAATACCTCTTGTACTTTGGTCATGTTGTCAGAAGGGACCAGTACCTGGAGAGGGATATCATGCTTGGTAGAGTAGAGGGTCAGGTTGAAAAGGGGAAGACCCTCAATGAGATGGATTGGCACAGTGGCTTGGACAATGGGCTGAAACAATGCAATTGTGAGGATAGTGTAGGACCAGGCAGTGTTTCACTCTGTTGGTCTTTATGAGTTAGAACTCGCTCTAGCAACAAAAATCCTCAAGTAAGAGGATTGTTCATCATAGATTCATGTGGTAATTGGTGTGACCATCTGTGTTAGCTGATTGCCTTTATGCAAAGGAAAGATAAAATTTCTCATATTTCTATGACAGGCCAAACCCTTTACCATGAAGTCAAATTCCAACTCATAGGAACTCTATAGGACAAAATAGAACTGCCTCATAGGTTTCCAAGGCTGGACTCTTTATGGGAGCAGACTACCGCATCTTTTTCCTGTGGAGCTGCTGGTGAATTTGAACCTCTGACATTTTGGTTTAGTAGCCGAGCTCAACTACTGCACCACCAGAGCTCCTTTCTATTGCAAGCAGGTAGTTACAATTTGGAGCCTGATGTCCATGTTAAATTTCACAGAAACTGGGAGTCAGAAGCAGTATCTTTCTTGATATTTACATTTCAAAGAGGTGGCTACTGGCCCTTAAGAAAAAGTTTTTCTGGGTTGCAAGAAGCTTATTAAATGATTTATATACATCTCTTTATACACATCTCAAAGGACCAGAGAAATAATTTACAATTGCAAATTTTCTAAGGGAAACACTCTAAGAAAAGAGAGGTGAGAGGAATCTCCTTTTGCACCAGAGACAACATTATTGGTTTTTTCCTGATTAGATTTGGTATTTATAATAGCACTAGCACTGTTTCAACCCCACAGATTTTCACAAAGAAGCTAAAAGCTTGACTCTCAGGATAGACTATATGTCCTCAAAGTGGATATCTGGTTTTCCTTCCCAATATCATTAGCAATCACTGAAGGACCTGGCTGAGCACAAATCCCAATGAAAAACCAAATCAAACTCACAGTTGTTGAGTCTATTTGACTCTTAGTGATCCCTCCTTAGGTTTCCAAGGTGGTATCTCTACAGAAGTTGATTGTTCAATCTTCTTTCCGAGGAGTGGCTGGTGAGTTTGCACCACCAGCCTTCTGGTTAGCAGTCAAATGCCTTAGGCACTATGCCACCAGAGCTCCTGTAAATCCTAAGCCCTTTGCTATTTCAAAAGTAAGCAGGAGTCAATTGATGCAGAAAAGGCATTTGATAAAATCCAACACCCATTTCTGATCAAAACTCTCAGCAAAATAGGAATAGAAGGGACATTCCTCAACATAATAA
>NW_006921772.1:5270798-5291264 GCF_000298275.1 Orycteropus afer afer
AAAAAAAAAAAAAAAAAAGTAAGCAGGAGACACCCAACCCAACCTAATCCGTTGTCACTGAGTTGATTCCTACTACAGAGATCCTATAAAAAAAGAGTATAACTGTTCCATAGGGTTGCCAAAGCTGTAAATCTTTACAGAAGCAGACTACCTCCTCTTTCACCCATGGAGCAGCTGATGTGTTCAAACCACCAACCTTTTGTTTAATAGCTAAATATCTTAACCAACACACAAATAGAGCTCCTTGCAGGAGACACAAGGCCTCTTTAAAGGCTCCTAGCAGAGTCCTCTCTGCCACCATACTTGTTTCTGAATATAAATTCACTCATAATTAATAAGCAAATTAGAAGAATCATGTTAATAGAACATGGAAGTCACATGTTTAATTACCTTTTGCCCAGCAGCTGAACAGATCACCAACAGCTGAGAAAAGGCCTGCCCTACTTGGAAGACTGTGCAGGCTGTACTTTCATCCCAAGTTCTTCTTTTGGTCCATTTCAGCCACATGTTGTGTCTAGAAGTGCTTATTGCACTGTTTTCCCAATTCTTCATGCATGTTTTTGTCTTCTCATCAGCCTCATTCCTTTCACATACCCTTCCAACAAGCTACTTTTACATTTTTTGAAAAGCAAGTCCTATATTTTACTGTAGTGTCTTGCTAATATTAGAAATGTAATGTGCCTTTTTAAGAAGGACGCTGTTTTTATTAGTATGTTACTGTCTTTTTTTGTTGTTTGTTTGTTTTACTGTTGTGATTACACAATTATCTAACTTTTGTGTGGTCTACACGGAATATATTTTTCTCATAGCCCTATGATGCTTAGTGTGCAATTTTGTAGGACATGAGTTTTCCCAGGATTACATACGTCGTGTCACAGCAAAAAAGCCCTTATACAGAAGCAGGAGTTATAGATTTGGCCTTCATAAATGTCTCAGATTTGCAAAGGAAGTGTGTGACCTCCACTCAAATTTTAATAGCAAGAAAGATGAAAAACAGTAGTGTTAGCATTATTATTGATGTATACAATAGAAATGGATCCAAAGAATGATAATGTGAAAAGTAACATTGATGCAGAGCTTTCTATGTTCCAGACAGTAGGCTTACGCTGACATATACAAGAAACTAATCGCACTGCTGTTGAGTTGGTTCAACTCATAGCAACCCCTCCTTGGGTTTCCGAGGCAGTATCTCTATGGAGAGAGCTCTAGTAGCATAGTGCCGAAGGCACTTGACTGCTAACCAGAAGGCTGGCGGTTCAAACCCACCAGCCACTCCTCGGAAGGAAGATGGAGCAATCTACTTCCATAGTGATACTCCCTTGGAAACCCAAGGAGGGGTCGCTATGAGTCAGGTCCGACTCGATGGCACAAAACAACAACATCTCTACGGAAGCAGATTGCCCAGTCTTCCTTCTGAGGAGTAGCAGTGGCTTTGAACCACCAGCCTTCTGGTTAGCAGTCAAATGCCTTAGGCACTACACCACCAGAGCTCCCACTGCTGACATATATTAACTATTAATACCCACCCAATTCTAGAGAGTACTCCAGGAGTTCTTATTTTTCCAGATCTAAACAGATATTCTTACATTAATATAGAGATCAGTTCAGAAGCTCTTTTTTTTTTCCCAGAGATTTCACTTGCCCAAGGTCCTGAGAATGGAAAAACAAATCTCAAAACCAGAGCTTGTGGCTCCAGAACAAGGATCTCAGGCCAGAGCAGAGATGGGTGAGCACAGGCTGATGGAGTGACAGAGGAACATACAGGAGAAGTTCATGGTATTTTTGTTTTGTTTTTGTTTTCCTTTAAGTAATTGAAATGTCTCCAAAAGCTTAATTCCACATCATTTTAACAATCCCTACATAAGCCTTACTTCTGCCCTGAGTCTTGAATGGACGACTACTTTGTCCCCATGCAGGTGGCGAAAGCTTTCCTAGGGCTCTGCCTTTGTTCTCATTTACTCTGGTCCCTCAGAAGCACTTCATTTATTTGTGCAGAAAATATTAATGTGATGGAGCATAGCCTGATTTAGAATTAGTATAGACTCCTGCAATCATTTCACATTCCAGCGGCACAAAGCAGGAATGATGATGGGTGTCCTCGACCTTTCTCCCTGCTTGGACGACTACATCAATTACAAAAATAGTAGAGATGTATGGCCACAATCAGTCATGGAACAGGAGTACTGGACTGCGAGTCACTGTTTAAGTAAGATATAAAAGCTTTAAAATAAGTGCCAAATCCTTTAAAACACAAATGTGTAAAGTCTTAAGCTACATCTTACCCTTTAGCTTGAAGAAACGTTTAGAAGCCAGGGACATAATAGGGAAGGCTGAAAAATTTCTGTTACAGAGTTAAAGGTCTTGCAATAAAATTTTGATCTCTGAGTTGGTTATCAATTCACTTCTAGGCAGTATATATGAATTTATTAGAAATTAAATAAAATATTTTATTAAGTATTAGTTCAATGCTATCCTCAATGCTGGCCATCTAGAAAGACATGGGACCAAGTAAAGCAGCAAGTTCAACATGGTATAATTAGTGCCATGAGCAAGTGCCACAGTTAGATTATATATTGAATGTGTGTCTCCCCCACTAGACAGTTCCATGAAGGTTAAGAACCACATTTCTTTTGTCGTTATATCCATAGTACCTGAGACATTTTAGAAACTCAATAAATATTTGTTAATATAACTATTGAGTATAGCCACTCCTCAGAAGGAAGGTTGGGCAATCCTACTTCCGTAGTGATACTGCCTCGGAAACCCAAGGAGGGGTCGCTATGAGTCGGGGCCGACTCGACGGCAAATAACAACAACAACAACATTGAGTATAGGTTTGAGTAAGAGATGGAGCCAAAAAATGTTTGAGAGGATGGGCCCAAGAAAGGTCTGATGAAGCAAAGTTAACTGAAAATAATTAATGTCATACTGTCACAAATTATAGAATGTTTTTGTGTCTGTCTCATATTTTCAATGCTTAAATTCAACAGCTATCACTAATTTTCTTGACCATTTACTACGTAAATGAAACTGCCCTGTTTTTCCACATATGTATCCTGTTTTCCACAGCTGACGTCAGTTTGCTATATGATGAATGTGGTAGTTAAGGTTGTCTGTCAACTTGACTGGGCTGTGGTTTTGAGTCACTTGGCAGCTGGATGTAATTATTCCCGATGATGAGATTGTAATCACCTCCATGGTGGAATCTGCCATAAGCTGTTAAGTAGTTGAAGTAGAGTTGCCTTCGGGGTGTGGCTTGCTTCTAGTATATATACAGAAGTTTTGGGAAGGGTCTTCATTTTGGATCCTACATTTGGCCAAGTCTTCATCTACAGTTCATCGATGTGAACCAATGGCCTGTCGTGTTTGCTACTGATCTTGGGATTGTGCCATTTTACCTGGTGATCTTGGGTTCATGAGCCTCAGCAGCCAGCAGCTGCCTAAGTTAGAAGATTCTTCCGGCTCCAGCATGCCTGAAATGAGATAGATAGATATTTCTTAAAAAAGCATAATACTAAATGCAGATATCATTTATTAACTAAGCTAAACTATTGTTTGGGTTTAAGAAGACTCCAGGGGATATTTTTGGTTTAAGGTTTCAATATTATCTCAGGGAAATAGTTTCAGGGATTCATCCAACCTTCATGGCTGCAGGAAGTCTTGAGTGCATGAGAATTTTAAATTCTGTTCTACATTTTTAAACCCTTTGATCAAGATTCTTTCATGGAATCTTTGATCAAAATGTTCAGGATTGGTAGCCAGGCACTATCTAGTTCTTCTGGTCTTAGGGCAAGGGAGGTGGTTCCTCATGGAGGCAATTAGCTGCACACTCCATATCCTCTTCCTATTTCTGACCCTTCTTTTTTCCCCATTGTTCCAGGCAAATAGATACAAAAAATATTGTACCTGGGATGTCTGCTTGCTAACTTTTCAGACCCTAGGCACTCTGTGTGGAATTAGGAGGTAGGACAGAAACACTAAACATGTTATTAGGCCAACTAACTGGGATATCCCATGAAACCATAACCCTAAACCTCCAAACCAAGAAGCCAAATCCTAGTAGGTTTTTGGTTGTACATAAGCAGTCTCAGCAGCTACTCTTTTTCACTTCTGTTTGTTATTCTTATAAATATGTTCTATCACATGACTTTTGCCAGTTCAGCTTTTTTACAGGTGTACAACTTATTGATAGCAATTAGAATAATGGGCTGTGAATCCCTACCCTTAGTCAATGCACTATTTCCATCACTGTGAACTCTCCTTTTCCCCTCCCTCCTGCTGCTAGTAAACTTAGTTCTCTATCCATTTGCCTATCTTGTCTTTTTATATTAATGAGGTCATATAATCATATTTTTTTGTGATTAACTTATTTCACCTGGCATAATGTCTTCCAGCTCCATCCATATTGTATCATGTATCAAGACTTCTCTGGCTGATTATATTCTATTGTTTATATACTACATTTTGTTTATTTATTCATCTGTTGATGACCATTTGTTTCCAACTTTTGACTATTGTGAATATTCCCAAAACTACTGCAATGAACATTGGTATGCAAGTCTTCTGCTCCATTTTGATACCTTCGATATTAATGAAAGACATTAATATTCATACAAAATTAGATAAACTCATGTTAAGTCTTTCATTAAGCTAAATGGCTTGTTGCTGGGATTTTGAAAGAATAGAATATAAAAAACAAGAACAGCAAAAATAACAAAGAAAACTTGGCATTTCCTTTAGCATCTTTAATTAAACAATTCCTATTTTGTATTTCAAAGCTTTCACAGCTGGAATATGAATTAGAAAGCAAGTCATCATCTCTTTTTTTATTTGGAAAATGAAGTGTCATTTTTTTCTTCTTTTTTTTTTTTTTTTTGCATGACCAGCTTCATCATACAGTCACTATACCTCCCTCCTTCAATACATGTTTTTGATGTTAGGTGCTGTTGAGTTGGTTCCAACCCACAGTGACAACAGAATGAAACATTACCCAGTCCAGCACTATCCTCACAGTCATTGCTTTTTTCAAACCCATTGTCGCAGCCACTAGTCAATCCATCTCATTGACAGTCTTCCTCTTTTTTGTTGACCCCCTGCTTTACCAAGCATGATGTCCTTCTTCAGGGACTGGTCCCTCTTGATAACATGTTCAAAATACTTGAGAGGAAGTCTTGCCATCCTTGCTTCTAAGGAGCATTCTGGCTGTACTTCTTCTGAGACAGATTTGTTCATCCTTCTGGTAGTTCATGATATAGTCAATATTCTTTGCCAAAATCATACTTCAAAGGCATCAGTTCTTCTTTGGTCTTCATATAATCCAGCTTCTTGAATTATTTGCGCTAGTGCATCAATTAAGTATGGGGAAGAAATACAACCGTGATGCCCACATTTCCCAATTTTAAACCACACATTATCCCCTTTTTCTGTTTGAATGACTGCCTGCTGGTCTATGTATAGGCTCCATCAATACATACAATACGTTAGTTAGTTGTATTAATGTCTTCTGAGACTGTGTGGCATCCACTATATTTATACTTTATTTTTCAAAAGTCTTGAAAGACTAGTTCAGAAATGATAACTTCTCTCTTTCTCAATGTCTGTCAGCTATGGTATGCACCAACCACAAAGAAGATGAATGAAATCCCCAGTTAAGGGGACAGTTATATTTATCGGTATCACATGAATCAAGGTTCTGTCCATATTTATAAAATAGCAACTTGAAGACCTCTTATTCCTTTTTGCCTCTTCTCTGTAACAAACTGAAAGGAGAAAATAAGTTTCAAGATATACTAAATGCAAAATTTTGCTTGACAACTTACCAAAACTAAAATAAAAATCTATAAGAGAAGCAAATTGTGTAGGTTTTATCTATTATCTTTGCTGTCTATCAGGAAACATCTATATGGTTACTGCCTGAATCTACGTATGTCAGGTTAAATCAGGCAAATAGATGAGTAGTCAAGTTCAGTTATCATTAGTTTTTATTTTATTTTTTGGAGTATATTTTACTTATAACAAGGCTTATTAAGCTAACAAATGGTTATATGCCATGATGCCATTAGAAATTAAAATCTAATGAATTTAGTGATACAAAAAGGACAAGGGGGTTGCATCATTCTCTGATCTCCTCTCACTTCACAAGGAGGAGAGAGAACGATCAACGGCAACAGCCCAACACTGATTCCAATGAGATGAAAGTCAGATATGCTACCACCCTTCAATCTTTTTACCAATTCTGATACCAACCATCCTTTCCATGGCACTCACTACTTCTCTACTGAGTTTGATAATTCATTGCAATGGCCACACAGAACTTACAGACAATACTTACAATCATGGGGTCTATTAGGGAAGTAACAGGTTACAACTCAGGTTCAGAACCATTCAGCATACAATTCTTTGATCAGGACAGCCTCTCTTCTGCCAGAGAATGAAACAGGGAAAGAAGTGCCAGCTTTAATGGCACAGATCACTCATATGAGATTATCTTTTAGATTTCAACCAACATTTAACTAGCTAATTAAACAGAAACCAACCCTACCCCTAAATCACACAGAACATTAGTGCAAAACTGAAATATAAAACCATCAGTTTTTCTGACTTTGACAGAATCACAACTAAAACAGAGAAGAAACTAATGGCCAAAGAAAGTAGGAAGTCTGAGGTTGATCTGACTTTAAGCACAGCTCAGTGCAATGCTATTAACAGTATTTACTCTTTCTTGTGTCACTTTTCTGCTCTGCCTGGATGGCAAAATCTGCTTCTTTTTCTCTTGGATTGTAATGTGTATAATATGAGCTTACAGCTGATGGTGACCATTTTTCCTGCCATGAGGGAAATTCTACCTATGAATGAAACAAATCCATAGTAAACCATTTTACAAATACCAAATTTTACAATACCAAAAGGTCAGTTGACCAAATTATGACATGTATTTCCCCATAGGGCATGTAAGGATCATGTGAGACAAAGGAACATAAATTTCAAGAATTTTTTTTTAAGTTGCTATAAAAGAATAGGAGCTCTGGTAGCATAATGCCTAAGGCACTTGACTGCTGACCAGAAGACTGGTGGTTCAAACCCACCAGCCACTCCTCAGAAGGAAAGTTGGGCAATCCACTTCCGTAATGATACCACCTCCGAAACCCAAAGAGGGGTGGCTATGAGTCAGGTCTGACTCAACAGCATATAAGAACAACAACAATATAAAAGAATAGGAGCTCTGGTGGCGTAGTGCGTAAGGCACTTGAATGCTAACCTCAGAAGGCTGGCGGTTCAAACCCACCAGCCACTCCTGGGAAGGAAGGATGCGCAATCCTACTTCTATAGTGATACTGCCTCAGAAATCCAAGGAGGGGTCACTATGAGTCAGATCCAACTCGATGGCAGTGAGTTGAGTTGTCTTTTGTTGTAAAAGAATGTTGACAAACACACATACCTTCAGGTAACTTAAATACATGAAACGTAGGTTGGATGGGACCATAAATAACTGGCAGTGCACTGCTCATTTAACAATCTTTCCAAATTCAAATTCATTCAAAACATTGGGCTGCTCTGGGGTGGGGGGGGAACCACTGCCATTGAGTAGATTCCATCTTAAAACCACTCCCACTGGGTTTCCAAGGCTTCAAATCTTTATGAAAGTAGACTGCCTCGTCTTTCTCCTATGGAAGGACTGGTGAATTTGAACTGTTGACCTTTGGGTTAGCAGCCAAATGCCTTAACCACCACACCAGAGTTCCTTGCCTAAGAAAAAACAGAAACAAAATTATATCCACAGCCTTCTGACCACAGTTTTCAACACCTGATTTACACTATGTTGTTGTTGTTGTCACGTGCCATCAAGTTGATTCTGACTCAGCAACCCTGTTTACAACAGAACAAAACGCTGCCTGGTCATACAGCATCCTCACAATCCAAGCTATACTTGAGCCTATAGTTGCAACCATCATGTCAATCCATTTTGTTGATGCTCTACCCCATTTTTGCTGACCCTCCACTTTACCAAGCATTATATCCTTCTCCAGGGAATGATCCCTTCAGACAACATGACCAAAGTAGGTGAGACAGAATCTGGCCATTCTCTCTCCCGAGGAGCATTCCAGGAGCACTTCTTCCAGAACAGATTTGTTCGTTCTTCTGACATTCCATCGTATTTTCAGTATTCTTTGCCAACACCTTAATTAAGGTATCAGTTCTTTTCTGTCTTCCTTATTCATTATCCAACTTTCAAATGTATGTGAGGAAATTGAATATACCATGGCTTACATTAGGCACACCTTAGTCTTCAGAAAGGAGCTCTCATGGTATCATGCCTAAGGCATTTGACTGCTAACCAGAACATTGGCAGTTCAAACACACCAGCCACTTTGCGGAAGGAAGACTGGGTGTGATGGTTACGTTTGTATGCCAACTTGGCTAGGCCTGGTTGAGTGGCTGGGTAGCTGGATGTAATATTCCCCATGATGAGACTGGTAATCAACTCCATGGTGGAATCTACTGGGAGCAGCTGAGTAGCTGCCTTTGGGATGTGGTCTGCTTCCTGTATATAAGAAGCTTTGACAATGGTCTGTAGCATACGGCATGCTTGGACCCTGCATGTGGCTGTGTCGTTGCTCAGCAGCCTGCTATGCTCTGCTGACCTTGGGACTTACAGTGGACTTAAGTTAATGGCCTGCCGTGTGGTTTGGTAACATCGGGACTGTGCCTTTTCACTTGTCAACCTTGGGGCTTCTCAGCCTCAGCAGCCAGCAGCTGTCTGAGTGAAGAAACGCCTCTAGCTCCAGTGGGCCGGGAGTAGGAGGCAGAGCTGGACCCCAAGGTTGAGGGGCTTTCACCCAGCCCCTAGAGCCTGGCATTTTGAACTTGGACTTAAACCCTCCAAATTGTAAGAATAAACTCCTGTTTGTTAAGGCCATCCCATTTGTGGTATATTTCTTGTCAGAGTGGTGCTAGATAACCAGAACACTGGGCAATCTACTTCCATCAATATTTACCACCTCAGAAACCCAAAGTGGATGACTATGAGTCAAAATCAACTTGATGACAGTGATTTTTGGTTTTAGTCTTCAAAGTGACATCTTTGCTTCTCAATACTTTCCAGAGGTCTTTTGCAGCAGATTTGCCCAGTGAAATATGATGTGTGATTTCTTGACTGCTCCTTCCATGGGTGTTGATTATGGATCCAAGTAAAATGAAATCCCTGAAAATTTCAATCTTTTCCTCATCTATCATGATGTTGCTTATTGGTCCAGTTGTAATAATATTTGTTTTCTTTATGTTCAGGTATAATCCATACTGAAGATAATAGCCTTTGATCTTTATCAGTAAGTGTTTCAAGTTATCATCACTTTCAGCAAGCAAGGTTGTGTCACCTGCATATCATAGGTTGTTAATGAGTCTTCCTCTAATCTTGATGTCACATTCTTCTTCATATAGCCCAACTTATCATATTATTTGTTCAGCCTACAGATTGAATAAGTATGATGAGAGGATACAACCCTGACACACTCTTCAACAAAATTTTACTTGCATGTGATATTAATGATATTTTGGGATAGTTTCCACATTCTGTTAGATCACCTCTCTTTGGAATGGGCATAAATATTGATCTCTTCTAGTCGGTTGATGAGGTAGCTGTCTTCCAAATTTCTTGACATAGACAAGTAAGCACTTCCAGCACAGCATCCGTTTGTTGAAACAATTCAATTCATATTTTGTCAATTCCTGGAGCTTTATTTTTCACCAATTCCTTCGGTGCAGATTGGACTTCTTTTAATGCTTCCTACGTCATTCAATATTTTGCCCAGAGAGTCCTTCAGTATTACAACTTGGGGCTAGATTTTTTTTTTCTCCAGTTCTTTCAGCTTGAGAAATACAGAGCATGTTCTTCCCTTTTGGTCTTCTAACTCCAGGTTTGCATATTTCATTATAATACTACACTTTGGCTATAGTATTTTCTTGAGCCGCCCTTTGAAATTTGTTTAACTCTTATCTCATCATTCCACTCATTTTAGCTACCCTCCATTTAAGAGCAAGTTTCAGAGTTTTTCTTTACATCGCAATTTTTAAATTGAAGCTTTTATTTTGAGATAATTATTGATCCATTTATAATTGTTTAAAAAAAGAGAAAATGAGAGTGAAAGAGCTCCCATGTACCCTTTATCAAGTTTACCACAATAATAACATCTTGTAGAACTATAGTTAAGTATCATAATCAATATATGGACATTGAATTTTGAATGTACCCTGGGTTACTAGAAGAATGAACAAATTTGCCTTGGAAGAAGTACAGACAGAATGCTCCTTAGAAGCAAGGATGTATATATTATCAGAAAGGACCAGGCCCTGGAGAAGGACATCATGTTTGGTAAAGTAGATGGTCAGCAAAAAAGAGGAAGGCCCTGAAGGTGATGGATTGGCACAGTGGCTGCAACAAAAGGATCAAGCATAGCAAAGACTGTGAAGATGGCAAAGGACGGGGAAGTGTTTCATTCTGTTGTACATGAGGTCACCTGCCGCAGAGCAGCACAGCCACTGGGCTCCGCACTTAATTTCGAAGGTGACTTCGGGTGAATAAGGAAGTCGGCGATTTGGCTAACAGATTACAAACAACTCAAAGGCTGAGTGTATCTGAGAGCGTTTATTGCCTTTAGCTACATGTTTTTATAGTATAACCAGTTCTTCTTTTGATCTTAATTTCATAAGCACAGGTTTACGCAAAAGCACAGAAAGTAAAGTACCTGATCAAAAACAATAAGTTTACAAGTTCCCATTACATCACAATTCTAAGTACTACAACAATGATCATAATTATTGTTTTGGCCTTTTTGTCGTATGCCCTGAGACTTCCCATTACGTCAGGATCCTTTTCTAGTCACTAAGCAAACTCTTTTTCTGTCCTTTGGAAATATTTACTTTTGAAATTTGCATTGTATCTTTTTTACTAATGCTGTGAGCCGCTTTTTTAAACTTGCCTTTTGTTCATTAGTTAATAAACACCAAGGGTTTCTCATATTTTTGTACAGTCACTGGAGATGTTGTGGTGGTCCTTGGTTTTTTCCAGCATGAGTTCACTTTGTTCCAAATCATTGAAAAAATCCCCTTCGGACAAATATGTCTGCGTCATCTTTAATATTGCTTGCAGTACTGGAGGTAAATGTTCTTCTGGAAAATTTCCAGAGGGTTCTTTTGTGTCCAAATTACTCTTAGGTAAGTTCTTACGTTCTCCCTGCTCCATGAACTTTTCATTATAACTAGAAACAATCATTCCCATTAAAATTACCAAGATCATCAAAGGACAAAAACAAAAAATAGAGAGAGCACACTTGACCCCAGGAAGCCTGCTGTTTCCTTGAAACAATCCCTTCAGGCCGGTGACTATGTCACGCGGACCCCACTGGGGCTGTCGTGGCAGTCACCATGAGTCAGAACAGACTCGATGACACCTAACAACAATAATTCACTGCTTTTTTTCCCAGATTTTCCTAGTTTTCTTGTATTTGTGTGTGCATGTATATGAACATGTATATATACTTCTATATAATTTTATCACATGTTATACAGCAAATTTAAAAGGAAACTTTGCGAATTAGATGTGGCTATTTCTAAAGTTCTATGATGTTTATAATCTTATTAGGAAAATAATGCTCCAATAATTTTATGTGACAAATGTATGTGTGCGTGTATATATATATATATATATATTTATACATTTCCCAAAATTATTTATTCCTTCTAATATTTGTAATCAGGTACTTTTTTCCATATAGTAGAGAAATAGGACACATTTTTGCAACCTTATTATTACTATTTGAGCATAATAAGGGAAAATATGAATGTTAATTTGAAAATTCACTGTTTTGCTTAGAACTTTTATATTCACTGGCCTTATAAAATAAATAAAAAGAATATTAGCCATTTGCATTAAGGGCATTAAGACTCTCCATTTAGTTAATATGTAGTATTACATAGCTAAATTATAAAAAGTAAAATGAGTTTTAAATAGTTGCAAGGCCAATTATCCAATGTTTAGGTACATATTAGGTATACCTTTATACCTTCATGTTTTATTCTAATTTTCAGCATTCAGAGTTCCTAGAACAAAAATATCTTGTGTCATTAATTGAATTGTGTCCCCCAAAACTGGGTGTTATAATTCCTAACTGCCTAAGGCATTTGACTGCTAACCAGCAGACTGGTGATTCAAACACACCAGCCATTCCTCGGAAGGAAGATGGAACAATCTACTTCCATAGAGATACTACCCCAAAAAAAACAAACTCACTGCCATAGTCTGACTCATAGCAACCCCTCCTTGTGTTTCTGAGGTGGTATCACTATGGAAGTAGATTGTCCAACCTTCTCCTGAGGAGTGGCTGGAGGGTTTGAACCACCAGCCTGCTGGTTAGCAGTCAAGTGCCTTAGGCACTACGCCACAAGTGCTTCTTGGAAACTCAAAGAGGGGTTTCTGTGAGTGGGAATGGACTCAAGGGCAGTGAGTTTGATTTGGGTTTTTTGATGCCTGTGGTTATAATCTCATTTGGGAATGAATTTTCTGTTATGTTAATGAAGCACCATTACTGTAGAGTGTGTCTTCTCACAAGATATAAAAAGGTATAGATTAGGCAAGCAGAGGTGGAAGAAGATAGATGTATGTCTATATGGCAAAGCACATGAAGTTCACCCAGGAGCAGAAGCTCAAAAGAGACAAGGACCTTCTACCAGAGCCAACAGAGAAAGATTTCCCCTAGAGCCAGCACCCTGAATTCAGACGTCTAGCCTCCTGAATTGTGAGAAAATAAATTTCTATTTGTTAAAGCCATCCACTGTTGGTATTTCTGTGATGTGAATTTAGTTTATAGACTGTGCTGACAGAATGGATGAAAGTCAAAATGAAGAACACTGCTTGCCTAGGGGAAATGGGAGAAGATATAAGGAAAGAAAAATACTCCTTAAACTGAGAATAGGTAAAAGAAACCAATCCTATTTAATCATTTTAGAGTCCTTTTTGAGGATATTAGAACAGTTTTTTAACAAATCATAGGCTTTTTGCGTTTAGATACTGCTGTTGTTGTTGTCATTAGGTGGCATTGAGTTGGCTCCAACTCACAGTGACCCTGTGTGCAACAGAACAAAACACTGCCAAGTCTTGCGCCAGCCCCACAATCCTTGCTATGCCTGAGCCCATCATTGCAGCCACAGTATTAATCCATCCTGTTAATCCTCTTTCTTTGACCCTCCACTTTACCAAGCATGATATCGTCTCCAGGGAATGGTCCCTTCTGACAACATGACCAAAGTCGGTGAGGCCAAGTCTGGCATTCTGGCTTCCAAGGAGCATTCTGGCTGCACTTCTTCCAGGACAGATTTGTTAGTTCTTCTGGCAGTCCATGGTACTTTCAGTATTCTTTGCCAACACCACAACTCAAAACATCAACACTTCTCTGTCTTCCTTATTCATTGCCCAGCTTTCACATGCATATGAGGCAATTGAAAACATCATGGCTTGGGTTGGGCAAACCTTAGTCTTCAAGGAGACATCTTTGCTCTTCAGCACTTTAAAGAGGTCTTTTGCAGTAAAATGGTCCAATTCAATACATTGTCTGATGTCTTGACTCCTGCTTCCGTTGGCATTGATTGTGGAATCAAGTAATATGAAATCTTTAACAACTTCAATGTTTTCTCCATTTATCATGATACTGTTTATTGCTGCAGATGTGAGTATTTTTGTTTTCTTTATGTTGAAATGTAATCCTTACTGCAGACTGTAGTCTTTAATCTTTATCAGTAATGCTTCAAGTCATCCTCACTTTCCGCAAGCAAAGTTGGGTTTTCTGTATATCGTAGATTGTTAAGGAGTCTTCCTCCAATCCTGATGCCATGTTCTTCTTCATATACTCCAGCTTCTTGGATTATTTGCATACAGATTGAAGAAGTACGGTGAAAGGATACAACCCTGGCACACTCCCTTCTTGATTCTAAACCATGCAGTGTGCCCTTGTTTTATTCGGAGGACAGCCTCCTGATCTATGTACAGGTTCCTCATGAGCACAATTAAGCATTCTGAAATTCCCATTCTTCTCAATGTTATCCACAATTTGTTATGATCCACACAATTGAATGCTTTCGCATAGTCAATAACACACAAGTAAACATCTAGTATTTTTTGTTTTCAGCCAAGATCCATCTGACATCAGCAATGATACAGCCCTTATTCCACGTCCTCTTCTGAATCCAGCTTGCATTTCTGGAAGTTCTTTGTCAGCATACTGCTTCATCCATTTTTGAATTATCTTCAGCAGGATTTTACTTGCCTGTGATATTAATGATATTATTTGATAATTTCCACATTCTATGGGATCACCTTTCTTTAGAATGGGTACAAATTTAGATCTCTTCCAGTCAGTTGGCCAAGTAGCTATCTTCCAAATTTCTTGGCATAGGCAAGTGAGTGCCTCCAGCACAGCATCTGTTAGTTGAAACATCTCAATGGGTATTGTGTCGATTCCTGAAGCCTTGTTCTTCACCAATTCCTTCAGTGTAGCTTCGACTTCGTCCTTCAATACCATTGATTCTTGACCATATGCCACCTTCTGAAATGGATGAACATCAACCAGTTCTTTTTGGTACCGTTGTTGTTGTTGTTAGATGCCATAGAGTCATCCCTGACACATAGTGATGCTATGTACAGCAGAACAAAACCGTGCCTGGTCCTGTGCCAGCTCCACGATACCTGCTATACCTGAGCCCATTGTTGCAGCCACTGTGTCAATCCATCTTATTGAGGGCCTTCCCCTCTTTTGTTGACCTTTCACTTTACCAAGCATGATATCCTTCTCCAGGGAAAGTCTCTTCTAACAACATGACCAAAGTAGGTGAGATGAAGTCTGGCCATTCTCACCTCCAAGAAGCATTCTGGCTGCACTTATTCCAGGACAGATTTGTTAGTACTTTTAGCAGTCCATAGTACTTTCAGCAATCTTTGCCAGCACCCCAACTCAAAAGCATTGACTCTCCTCAGTTCTCTTTATTCATTCATTGTCCAGCTCTCACATGCATATGAGGCAATTGAAAATACCATGGCTTGTGTCAAGTGCACCTTAATCCTCAAGGAGACATCTTTCCTCTTCAGCACTTCAAAGAGGTCTTTTGAAGCAGATTTCCCAGTGCTATATGTCATCTGATATCCTGACTGCTGGTTCCATTGATATTGATTGTAGAACCAAGTAACATGAAGTCTTCGACAACTTCGATCTTTTCTTGACTCATTGTGAGACTGCCTATTGGTCCAGTTGTGAGGATTTTTGTTTTCTATATATTGAAGTGTAATCCATACTGCAAACTGTATTCTTTAATTTTCACCAAGTGTTTCAAGTCATCCTCACTTTCAGCAAACAAAGTTGTGTCATCAGCATATCGTAGGATGTTAATGATTCTTCCTCCAATCCTGATGCCACATTCTTCTTTATATAATCCAGCTTCTCAGATTATTTGCTCACCATAGAGATTGAATAAGTATGCTGAAAGATGATACAGTGATTCTGTGTATTCCATCCATTTTCTTTTGATGTTTGCTGCATCATTCAATATTTTGCCCATAGAATCAATATTGCAACTCCAGGCTTGAATTTTTTCTTCAGTTCTTTCAGCTTGAGAAATACTGAGTGTGTTCTTCCTTTTGGTTTTCTAACTCTAGGTCTTCACACATTTCATTATAAAAATTGACTTTATCTTCTCAAGCTGCTGTTTAAAATCTTCTGTTTAGCTCTTTTGTTGTTTCTTCCCTTTCTTTTAGCTACACTCCATTCAAGGGCAGGTTGCAGAGTCTCTTCTGACATCCATTTTAGTCTTTTCTTCTTTCCTTGTCTTTTGAATGACCTTTTCCTTTCTTAATGGATGATGTTCTTGATGTCATCCCACAATTCCTCTGGTTTTCAGTCACTGGTGTTCAATGCATCAAATCTATTCTTTAGATGGTCTCTAAATTCAGGAAGGGTATAATCAGGTGATATTTTGGCTCTTGTGGACTTCTTTTAGTTGTCTTCAGCTTCAACTTGAACTGAATATGACCACTTGATAGTCTGTTCTACAATCAGCTGCTGGCCTTGTTTTTGCTGAAGATATTGAGCCTCTCTATTGCTTCTTGCTACAGATATAGTCAGTCTGATTCTTGTGTACTCCATGTGGTGAAGTGTATAACCACCATTTTTGTTGTTGAAAAAGTTATTTTCAATGGAAAAGTCATTGGTCTTCCAAAATTCTATCATGCGATCTCTAGTGTTATTTCTATTACCGAGGTGTATTTTCCAACTACCGGTGATTCCTGTTTCCATCTTTTGCATTCTAATCAACACGTCTGGACAGCATATTTGGTCAATTTCATACTGCAGAAGTTGGTAAAAATCTTCAATTTCCTCATCTTTGGCTTTCGTGATTTGGACATAAATTTGAATAATAGTAGTATTAATTGGTCTTTCTTGTAGGCATATGGACATTATCCTGTCACTGAAAGCATTGTACTTCAGGATAGATATTGAAACATTCTTTGTGACGATGAATGCTATGCCATTCCTTGTCAATTTGTCATTCCTGGCATAGCAGATCATATGGTTGTCTGATTCAAAATGGCCAAAACCAACCCATTTTAGCTCAATAATCCCTAAGATATCAATCTTTATGTGTTTCATTTCATTTTTAACAACTTCTAATTTCTAGTAATATTAATTTTTAGATTTCTAGTAATGTTAATGAGATATGTGTCAGTCTTGAACATTCTGAGTCTATTTCACAGTGAGTGGATTTAACTGCTAACCAGAAGGCTGCAATTCAACCCCCCCCTGGCCACTCTTCAGGGGGGAAGATTGGGCAATCTACCTCCATAGAGATACCTCCTTGGAAACCCAAGGAGGGGTTGCTATGAGTCAAATGGATTGGACTGCAGTAAGTTTGGTTTAAGTTTTTGGATTTAATACATTAATACTAAAACAAAACAAAAAAGCAATTGCTCTTGAATCTATTCTGACTAATGGCAACCTCATGTGTTTCAGGGTCATAAGGTTTTCAATGGTTGTGATCTTTCAGAAAAAGAACACCAGTTATTTCATTCCAGTCTACTCTGGGTGGATTCCAATTGCCAACCTTTCAGTTAGTGTCTGGATGCTTAACTGTTTGCGCCACCTAGGGCCTCTACTTAGATATTACCACTACCAGTTTCTGTTGTGTTGATTCCAACTCATGGAGAGACCCCATATGTGTAAGAGTAAAACTGTGTTCCATAACATTTTCAATGGCTGTTTTTTTTTTTTAATTTGATCACCAAGGCTTTTATCTGGCATAGGTCCTTTAACTCTTCTATTTCAAAACCATTTTCTTGCATTGCATCTTTAAATAATCTTTATTGTCTCATTTTGCTGTTTGTTTTTCAGTCACTCTAGTTATGATTTTTGGCTTTTCTTGGTCTAAATGTTAGAATTTCGTTCTAATCTATTGTACTTTATTTCTATTGTACATTTTCAGGTTTCCCTCCTATTTATATTGAGTTTTACACATGGTTCTTTTTTCCTTCTGTTTTTATTTTCCTTTATGTGATAGCTAATTTTTCTTAATTCATACATTGTTTCTTAGTTCTGTGAGCTGACATTCATCTTACCATCACATCCTGATATCTTACATTTCTTTCTTGTTTTCACAGATAAAAGCAAATGCTTCGTTACCTTTTAAAAAATAGTTGCTTAATGTTTCTTCAGTTCTATGCCTTTGTGTGTGTGTGTGTGTGTGTGTGCGTGCACGCACAGGGCTTGCACGGTAATTTTTCATCTAATCTATTTTTCCCTCTAGAGACTAGTTTCAATGCTGTACTATTTTCCTGTTTTAGAAAAATGACTCATCTTGAAATAAGTTAATTTTTCCTGGACAAGTTCTTCATAATAGATTTCTTTTGATGAGGGTGTTTGTTACAGTGCTAGGCCAGCTATTTCCACAAAGAAAAGGCATTGGTCTTCTCTGCTACTTCAGACTAAATGCACTTCCTGAAAATATGGCTAAACTGCTTAATTCTTTGTGTAGTTCTGTCCACTCTACTTCTCTGAAGCAAAGCATTTCCTTAATAGGCTTGTTCTGCCAGCCCATCTCACCTCAGTTCCTGCACCCAACATTGTAAACACAATAGATTTGGTGTCCTACATTTTCAGGAAGTATATTTTTCCTGTACTTATGAGATCTACTGCCCTTGAATCTTTTAGCCAGTGATATTTCTGTTTACTCTTTGTCTCCACTTGTTTTCAGATGGTGGAGTTCAACCTCAGCAGTTCTTGGAAATTTTATACATATTTTGGTGAATATGTATTATTCCAATTTCTTTGTTTTGAAATCTAGAGTTTGTTGTATTTTATTTTTAGCATACCTTATGAGTCGGGGCCGACTCGACGGCATATAATGACAACAACAACAACATTGGTTTTTAATAGCTTTCTAACCAAAAACTCACTGTCATTGGGTCAATTCTGACTCATAGCGACATCCAGTGGGTTTCCAAGGCTGTAAATCTACAGAAGCAGAATGCCTCATGTTTTTTCTGAGGAGCAGCTGGTGGGATTGAACCAATGACCTTTTGGTTAGCAGCCAAATGCCTTAACTACACCACCAGAGCTCCCTTTCATAGCTTTACTAAGGAATAATCAAAACTTTCTCCTTGTAAGTGTTCAATTTAATAATATTTGGTAAATTTATACAGTTGTGCAAACATTCCTATAACTCAGTTTTAGAACGATTCCATCACTCCAAAAGTTGCCTTTTGCTTGTTTGCAGTCAATTCCTTACAGAATTTTAAATATTTTAATTTGATGAATAAAAGTTCTTGATTTATATAACTGTGATCACTCCAGATATTCCCTATGGTATCTTTTCATAATTTATAAATCAAATGGAAGCTTAATAAGGTAGAAAATTAATACTGTAACACTTTTTTCTTGACATTTACTCTTCCTCTCTCTGATTTTTGTCATACAATTTTCTATAGCTTCTAAAATAATGTGCTTTCCATAGGGTGAAACTACAACTTCTACATGTAAAGTACTGGGATCAATCAGGATACACTGTTGTTAATTTCTGCTGTGATTTTGCTATTGTGAATTGATTTTCCCTTTCAGTATACTAAAGTAGACTCCAGGCTGTGGAGGTACCATGGAATCAATTGGCAATTCTTTAAAAGAGAGGCAAACCAAAAAAACTCAATTTGAACTCATAGAGACCCCCATTGGGTTTCCAAGGTGGTCCATCTTTATAGATGTAGATTACCTCATCTTCCTTCTGCAGAGCAGCTGGTCAGTTCATCGGAGAAATAACCAACTAAAATTAGTGAGATCAAATTATTTAAATAATCAAATATAGTTTTAAAAGTAAATTTTACAGTTTTTCTTAAAACAATGTTCCTTCAGTCCAAATTTATTGTGTTAAGTGACAAGAGTTCTACTTTTAATTGTCCCATTATACTCAGTAGACCTTTGGTTAAATAATCTAAGCCCCTTGAACCTTGGTTTCTTGAATTTCCACCATGATTTGTCTTTCTTGCAGTAAAAAACACTGGGGACTCTGTTAGGAGAAATCCCTCAGTGGCATATTAGATACACTGAAGCCTGAGTGAATGTCACCAAATTGGTAATGGCCCACAAGTGTTGTCAGAAATGGACAAAGATGAAGCAAGCCAAGCAAAGGGTGCTACTCTCATTCTGGGAAGACTTCTAGTTAAAAAAAGAAAATTTCAGGAGGATGTTGGTAAATCCTTGAACTGTTATTTCCATCTGTGGTTGTTGTTGTTATGTGCCATCAAGTCGGACCTGACTCATAGCAACCCCTCCTTGGGTTTCTAAGGCAATCACTACAGAAGTAGATTTCACAACCTTCCTTCTGAGGAGTGGCTGGTGGGTTTGAACCTCCAGCCTTCTGGGTAGAAGTGCCTTAGGAACTATACTACTATTTATTGAAGGAGCTCTGGTGGCACAGTGGGTAAGGCATTTGGCTGCTAACCAGAAGGTCAGTAGTTAAAACCGACCAGCTGCTCCTCAGGAGTAAGATGAAACAATCTACTTCTGTAAGGATTTATTGCCTTGGAAACCCTATGGGGGTCATTATGAGTAGGAATGGACTCAGTGGCAGTGAGTTTGTTTTTTTGGTATCATTTATTGAGTGTGTTCTATGTGTCAAACACAATACTCAGTATTTTATGTATACTTTCTTACTTAATGTTGTTGTTGTTAAGTGCCGTTGAGTCGTTCCCGACTCATAGCGACCCCATGCACAGCAGAACGAAAACTGCCCGATCCCTGCTATACTTGAGCCCATCATCACAGCCACCATGTCAATCCATCTCGTTGAAGGCCTCCCCCTCTTTCGTTGACCCTCCACCCTACCAAGCATGACATCCTTCTCCAGGGAATGGTCCCTTCTTACAACATGACCAAAATAGGT
>NW_006921772.1:5294559-5311734 GCF_000298275.1 Orycteropus afer afer
CCAGGTTCCTGGCTTTTATCCCCTTTCTCCTGCTCTTCCGGCCTGCTACCCTGGGCGGGCCTGAGTTTGTCTCCTCACCTAATCCCTTCGGCTGATTGCTCTTCTCTCTGGCTTCCTGGCTTTTAATCCCCTTTCTCCTGCTCTTCCCGCCTGCTACTTTGGGCGTCCCTGAGTTGTCTGTCCTCACCTGTAACCCTGGGGCTTACTGCTCTTCTTACTTAATAGAAAAATTAAAATACATTAAAAGAGTTATGGATAAAACTAAACTAAACTCACTGCCATCAAGTCAGTTCTGACTGAAAGCGACCCATATTGGGTTTCCAAGGTGGTAAATCTTTATGGAAGTTAGATTGCCCCATCTTCCTTTCACAGAATGGCCAGTGTGTTTGAACCACTAACCTTCAGGTTAGTAGTGAAATTCCTTAGGCATGACACCACCAGAGCTCCTTATTTTATAGATAAGGAGACTGAGATTTAGGCAGTTTGGCTAAGAAATGATGGTACCAGTATTCAGACACAGATTTGTCAGCCTCCATAGTCAAGCTCTGAAACATTCCACTGCCCATCATGGATAACTTGGTTCTCCCTACATACAAAAGTAGAAATTTTGAATAAGCTCTGTGCTTTTTAATGGAAAATATGACAAATTTAAAATATTCTCATCATTGCTATACTGCCTGGGCTATATGTAAATGTGCTATTTTTAAAGATTGATCCTACCACTGTCATCACTCTGCTTAAGTTATCTCTGCAAAGGAATATGCATGAAAGATAAGCATATTCTGGACAGCTTGGGCTGTAATGATGTGAGTTAGTTAAACATTTTTAATACTAAGATATTATTTATTCTATAACAAAATGTCACCTTTATCAAATTGCTGCGGTTTTATTCACCTAAATATCAGTAAAGGAACTGGGTAAATCTCAAATTTAACTGCTGGATTCAGATTGTGTCCTGTTATTTTAGAGTGTTCCTTTTTCTTAGTAATGTAAAGTATGTCTTAAGAGAATAGTTTCAAATAGCCAATGCTTTTAGAGATGTTACAATTATTTGTCTATATGCAATCAGAATTTGTTTTGTTCTTGCATATAAAGAGAAAAATATGGAAAATGACATAATGTAAAATACTGAAGCAATTTCAGGTGAAAATAATAGTATGAAAATGGAGATATAACTGTCCACTTCAATTTATTAATTTAATTTCATATAACTGGATCAAAGTTTCAAATTAAATTTATATGAATTCTCAGGGCAAAAAAACAGATGCAACTGAACTGCTGTATTTTGAATCAAGTTCAAAATCCTTCTCAAAATATACACTATTTTATTCTTCAAAGTCAAATGATATTGATTTGAAAATCAGAGTATATTTTTCCCAAAACCCTTTGGTAGGGGAGGGAAAGCAGGGAGCTACAGGGGTCTAGCAGTAGAATTCCAATTTAACTAAGAGATAAATTGAGAAAAATTGTGAAAAAGAGTCAGTGAAAACTAAGTCTAAATCTTTGGGAAATATGATTAAAGGAAAGAATGCTAATGTTATAAACTGTGACAATGTAGCTATAATAATAAAATCAAGAAAAATTGGGAAATGGATAGGAAGTAGAAAGTTCTTTAATCACCTTATCTGTTATAGGGGGTTGAATTTAATATTTAAAACAAAATTATCTCTTCTTTCTACTGAATCATTTAGTTCTGCATAAAACATAGTTTCTCCAATATTCGTTGTTGTTGTTATGTGCCGTCAAATCGGACCTGACTCATAGGGATCTGTCCTTGGGTTTTCAAGATGGTATCACTATGGAAGTAGATTGCCCCATCTTCCTTGCCAGGAGTGGCTGGTGGGTTTGAACCACCAGCCTCTGGTTAGCAGTCAAGTGCGTTAGGCACTAAGCTACCAGAGCTCATTCTCCAATCTTCAGCAATAAATAAATAATAATTATCTGTAGCTGGGGTGACAAATTTTTCCTAAAATTCAGTGTTCTAAAACAATTTTTTTCTTTTCTTTTTTTTCATGACTAGATCAGTGGACTAAGCTTATCTGGGCAGTTCACACTTAGAACCCTTCATGCTGTTGCAGTCAGATAATGGCTGGGGCTGGAGTCACCTGACAGTTTGTTCACTCAGACTGGAATTGCCAGAACCAATGGGTGCTGATTGGACATCTCTCTCCATTGGCCCTTTCCATGTGGTTAGCTTGGGCTTCCTTATAGCATGGCAGACTCATGAACCCAGATTTTTCACGTACCTGCTAGTGTCTGCACAGCAAGAATTCTAGAAAACAGGAAATAGAAAGTGACAATGTAGAAACTGGCACAGTGTCACTTGTACTATATTCTATGAAAGAAGTCACCAAGATTCAAGAGAGGGAGACATAGATCTCACCTCTCAATTGAAGAAGTGTCAAAGAATTTTTCACCACAAATCCATCACAATTTCTTTCATGCTAGAAGCTGTTTTTTTTTTTTAATTATACTTTTATATATATATAATTTTTAAAAATTATACTTAAATATTTTGGTTGGAATAAACTTGAGCTCTAGCTGATTGAATATAAAATTATGTGTCATTAATTTGCTTCCCTGTGGTCTTCCTGTATATCGCTCCACTATTTTTCAATATTGAGTGTAGCTATGGAGAGTCCTGCAGTAAAACTCATTTTCTTTCCTACTTAGAGGTTTTTTTTGTTTGTTTGTTTCTTTATTTTTTTAACCTAATTGTACATAGATATACAATATGTATTATTTTAAAAACATATTCTATGACTTTTGATTATTTTTGACTATTTCTCTTCTAGCTACTCCATTTGCTTCCTTAGATATATGTTATATATATATATCCTTCTTGTCTCCTTTAATATGCATCCATATATAATTGATCTAGATGCATGTGTACATGTATGTTGTTGTTGTTATGTGCCGTCGAGTCGGATCCAACTCATAGAAACCCCTCCTTGGGTTTCCGAGGCAGTATCACTATGGTAGTAGATTGCCCCATCGTCCTTCTGAGGAGTGGCTGGTGGGTTTGAACCGCCAACCTTCTGGTTAGCAGTCAAGTGCATTCAGCACTATGCTACCAAAGAGCTAGGTACATCTCTCTAAACTTTTAACCTGTCTTTTATATTTTGCTAAATTTTCTAAAGTCTCTTCACTGCAGACTTTAAACAAATCTGTCCTTTTACTTCTTCTAATATGATTATAATTTCTGTAATACTTTTACGTTTTTGCCCTTTCTTTAGCTCAACTGGTTCACTTTTTATCTTACTTAAGCCCTTTTATCTAGTCTTTGATTTCTTTTTTTTCAGGGAGGATGTATTTTATTTAATTTATGATTTGTCTATAATTTGACAAAATATTTTTTCATTTATCTATTGCTTGATTTCTTTTTTAAGGGAGACTCTATTTTGTTTGGGAGCTCTAGTAGTGTAGTGCTTAAGGCACTTGACTGCTAACCAGAAGGCTGGCAGTTCAAACCCACCAGCCACTCCTCAGAAGGAAGATGGGGCAATCTACTTCAGTAGTGATATCACCTCGGAAACCCAAGGAGAGGTGCTATGAGTCAGGTCTGACTCGATGCCACACAACAACAACTACTTTGTTTAATGTATGTGATTCATCTATAATTTGATGAAACATAATTTGAAATACTCCTTTTCTCCTTAATCTTCAATATATTTGCAGAGATCACCACTGCTGCTGTATCTTCCTCCTTCTGTTTCTTCCGTCCTCCTCCTCCTCCCTCTTTCTCTCCTTATTTGATCTTATCTCGAATAGTTTGATGGAGATTTATTGATTAGCTGTCTATATTGTCATATGAAAAAGGAACTAGAGGAGTGAGCTGGCAACTTGAATTTTGGTCTAATATCTCTGAATAGTTCCTCATTTGTGTTTGTACCTAAGGAAGTGACTGTGTTCTAAGCTAGCAGAAAGCCTTTCTGGCTCATAAGGATGTCAAATATGTCACACCCTATGCATAATACTTTCAATCAGTAGTTTACATCAGTATAGTTTCTCTTCTTTACAGAAGTAAGCCTTACCAAGCTTTCTGTAAAAATGGTATGTCAGGATGCTTAATAAAATTTAGACATTCTCTAGCAAATACCCTGATGTTGCCATCCCAAGCAAAAAGTCACTGGTTTTACCTCTCATGATAGACAATCTATTTTGGAAAATTCATGTTCTTCCCACACTGCACAACATTAACAGAGATAGGTCTCTCTTCCAGCTCACTCCTCTCAGTGGTCTATTCTCAGAGTTATAGGTATATTCACTTTTTGCTTGTTTGTTTGTTCCAATAAATATCTTGGGTTAATTTCAGAGTAAACCAAAGTCCAGATCTACTTTGCTTCAAAATATATAACCAGAAATTTCATTTGTGGTATATGAGCATATGAATTTGACATTTTAAAGTATTTTACTTTCATTTAAATATAAATTTCACAAATAATTTCTGTTATTAAATGTCATATAAATATTTTTTTTTTTAGAAAAGAAGGACACAGGGAAGAGATAACTACAGGGAAGAAGTAGGAAGAGAGCTGCTACACTATTGGGATTTCAATCAATGCCATGAAACAAAATATATATGAACCTCTGTATGGAAAATAAATTTGTTCAGTAAACTTTCACGCAAATCACCATTTTAAACAAATGCTTATGAAAATAAATCATATGAATAATTTTTATTTAACAGTTTAATTTAAATATTTGAACTTTTTTTTTTTTTTAAATTATCCTAACATTTTATATCCTTTATTTTCCAGATGCAGCAACTCTTTCATGAAAATTATGAACACAATCGAAAGGGTTATATCCAAGACCTTCACAACAGCAAAATCCATGCAGCCATAACACTTCATCCCAACAAAAGGCCTGCGTACCAGTACAGACTGCATAATTACATGCTCAGCCGCAAAATTTCTGAACTTCGCTACCGCACCATCCAGCTCCACCGGGAGAGTGCTCTGATGAGCAAGCTCAGTAACAGTGAAGTGAGCAAAGAGGACCAGCAGCTGGGAGTGATGCCTTCTTTCAACCACTTCCAGCCTCGAGAGAGAGATGAAGTGATAGAATGGGAGTTCCTGACGGGGAAGCTCCTTTACTCAGCATCTGAGAATCAACCACCTCGACAGAGCATCAACAGCATCCTAAAAACAGCTCTGGATGATACTGTGCTACAGGTTATGGAGATGATCAACGAGAATGCCAAGAGTAGAGGACGGCTCATTGACTTCAAGGAAATCCAGTATGGTTACCGCAGGGTTGATCCCATGCGTGGAGTGGAGTACATTTTGGATTTGCTCCTATTATACAAAAGACACAAAGGGAGGAAACTGACTGTGCCAGTGAGACGCCATGCCTACCTTCAACAGCCATTCAGCAAGCCTTTCTTCAGAGAAACTGAAGAGCTAGATGTCAGAAGTCTTGTGGAGAGCATTAATAGTGACACTCAATCATTTTCCTTTATATCTAACTCTTTAAAGATACTATCATCTTTTCAAGGTTCCAAAGAAATTGGAGGACACAATGAAAAGAAAATACACATTCTTGTTCCTCTCATAGGAAGATATGACATTTTCTTGAGATTCATGGAGAATTTTGAAAATATTTGTCTCATCTCAAAGCAGAATGTAAGGCTGGTCATCATCCTTTTCAGTAGGGATTCTGGCCGAGATTCTAGCCAGCATATTGAGCTGATAAAGGAATATCAGAACAAGTACCCTAATGCAGAAATGACCCTGATCCCCATTATGGGAGAGTTTTCCAGGGGTCTTGGTCTTGAAATGGCTTCTTCCCAGTTTGACAATGATACTTTGCTGCTATTTTGTGATGTTGACTTGATCTTCAGAGGAGACTTTCTCCAACGATGTAGAGACAATACAATTCAGGGACAACAGGTGTACTATCCCATCATCTTTAGCCAATATGACCCAAAGGTAACCGATGGGGGCAATCCTCCCACTGATGATGATTTCTTCTTCTCAAAGAAGACTGGATTTTGGAGAGACTATGGATATGGAATCACCTGTATTTATAAAAGTGATCTTCTGAGTGCAGGTGGATTTGATACCTCAATACAAGGCTGGGGGCTGGAAGATGTAGATCTCTACAATAAAGTTATTCTATCTGGTTTACGGCCTTTCAGAAGTCAAGAAGTGGGAGTGGTGCATATTTTCCATCCAGTTCATTGTGATCCTAACTTGGACCCTAAGCAGTATAAGATGTGCTTAGGATCCAAGGCAAGTACTTTTGCCTCAACCATGCAACTGGCTGAACTCTGGTTAGAAAAACATTTGGGTGTCAGGTACAATCGAACTCTCTCCTGACAGTCCAGGCAACAGATATTGCCTTTTTTAAGGGGAGTTTACCTCATTGTTGGTTGTTGTTATTTTTATTTTATTATTATTGTTATTATTATTTTTTTTGTTATTATTTTATTTTGTTGTCCCGGTCTTGAACTACTCTTGGTTGTCTTCCAAAGAGTGTTTGTTGACCTCAAGCAAGAAGAGTCTGCAGTTCACTGATATTTCAGATTTCTACTGAAGTCAATATGTGTGTTACTTTTTTATATCTTTATTCAAGATTGATTTAAATCATGGCAATCAAATGACTTTTGAAGCTCATTCATCATGAGAAATGACTTAGAAGAATGTTTTCTTGGGGCTTAAAGAGGCAATATTGACTTTTATTTTGTTTGTCAAATTCAATGTGATACAAATATTTACTGGTGAAAGGTACCACAAAAGTGCTTTATGCTTCCTATGGGGAAGGGACTCTGTAACATAAACTTGAGTTTTGTAATTTATACAAAGACTTAAATATATAAATGATAATTTTCTTCATCTTTAGAATTTTTAAAGTAAATGAACATCTATTGTATGTTTATTTTTTAAAAAAAGTTTTAAAACTTGAGGAGTTTTGTTCCACAAGCAACCGGTACTGGCTACCCTGGTCTTATGACAATTATGAGCTCCTCACAACTGTCTGCTATAAATGCGAATGAACTTTATTTTCTCAAGAAAATATGATTTAATTAAATATTCATGTACATTTTAGAAGCTTTATGAAACAATGTCCTTCATTTGCTGGCAAGAAGATAAAATATGGCAGAACCTGGTTATTTATAATAAAATACAGGCATAACAGTATTCTTTTTCAAAAACACTGAAAAAGTTGTATTCTTTCCTTTTAGTCATACTTGATGTATTGCTTAAATGTCATTTCCAACAAAACATGCTTGCAACAAAGGCTGGAAAAATTAACAAGGGTTACGGACCTGCTATTTGTATTATTATGCTTTAAATCATAGTCTTCTTAAGTGATTAAAATGAAAAAATTCTTTGTTTAAAAGTTTACAAACTGGGAGAAATATTCATGCTCTCTCTGTCTCTTCAACTTTGGGATCAAACATAGTTTTTGAAATGATTTGGTGGATAGTTCAAAGACAATCAAAATCAAGTTTATTATCTTGAATTTAAAAAAATACAGAAATATCTCATCTAATTTTATATATAATTCTTTCTAAACTAAACTATCTTTCTAGACTATCACATTCTCTAAGCTGATTTTATGTGTCATTCTTTCTTTGAACTGAATCAGTCATGTTCAGTTTGTAAGAAAACATAAGCTTGTCTAAGACACATGAAAGGAAATCAAAACCCATGCAAGAAGATCTCATAAAAGTATCTTTTTAAATTTAGTTTTGTAAATAGGTAATATGTTTACATGGCTCCAAAATCAATATTCAAAAATGTCTTCAGCTAGAGTCACACTCCTCATCTACTCAGATATACACCTGACTTCATATGAGCAGTATTTTGTTTATGTGTGTTTGGGGGTGTGTGCGCATGCAGCAATGTCTTTTCAGAGATGCTTTAAGCACAGATAATCAGATTAGCTGACTATCTATCTATCTACCCATCTTTTTTTTTTTTTTTTAACCATTGCAAGATAGTGCATAATTGTATTACCATGTAATATCTAACCAATTCCCTATTGATGGGTATTTTGGGTTTTGTCCAATATTTTGCTGCATTGAATGATCTTGTATATAAATTATTTCACATGTGAGTAAGTAGATCTCTAAAACAAAGGATATCTAAATTTGATGCTGTCGTGAAGACACATTTGAAAGGAAAAAAATATAAGATTTAGAAAAGCTGACTTTAGAAGGTGATTTTTAGTGGCTTTACTTAATGTTACAAATGTTCTTCTTTATAATATCATCTTAGTTACCTAATACTGCTGAAACAAAATTACAAGTGAATGGCTTTAAATAACAGAAATTTATTTTCTCATAGGTTAGGAAGCTGAAAGTTATAATTCAGGGCACTGACTTGAGGAGAATGTTCTCTGTCTGCTCTGGGAAAAAATTTCTTCTCTCTCATTTCTCTTCCTCAGTTCCTTGGTGATCTCCATGTGGCATCAACATTTCTCCATTTGTGCTTGCTTCTTCTGTGCCAAATCTGCTTTTTATATCTCAAAAGGGATTGGCTTAAATCACACCCTACACTGATTTGACCTCATTAACATAACGAAGGAAACTGTATTCCCAAAATGAGATTGAATCCACATATTTTTAAGGGACTCAATTCAATCCATAACAAACAATTCACTATGATATTAGTCTAAAAAATAATTTGCATCAAAACTGTCTTGCAAGAGATTATCATAAATTGTTGCCATTATTTCTTGCTGATTGTCATGAAGACATATAGCATTTGCCTTAGCAATGGTTCCTTACACATGGGAACAACCTCTTTTAATGAAGACATTTTGGGTGTTTCAAAAAAATAGCATTGCTTAATATTGCTACAGACGCATTGACAGTCCCCTTGACTGTAAAATATAACCTTAATAATGTCAATTGTTCAGACAAGAATTAATGGCACTTTTAGATGTTATTAAAATGATCATTTTGACAGGATCAACAATTTAGAAATGTGTTTGGTTGATCTCTACTCTAATTTTGTCTCTGGCCTTCACAACCTTTCCTTTAATATCTTATTTTCCTACATTACATGATGTAGGTCTTTTGTAGTTTTGATTTTCCAGAACAGTAAATATATTAGCAAGCAGCAAAGATAATCATCTGGGAAGATCTATTACCAAATATTAATTATTGGTTATTTTGTTAATGAAGAAAAATGAATCTGGTCGACTCTTTAACTTAGTCAAATGAAGTAAGAGTTTTATTGAGAAATAAATGTAAAAAGCCTAGTTCAAAACACTTCCAGTCTTAGGGAATTATGAGACACCTGTCCAGGTATGAAGTGATATTTTCCATTATACTGATGAAACCAGGATATGAAGGAACACAGAGAGCACATTTGAACTTCATTATATTGACATGCACACTACACTGAAGAATTAATATGGTTGGACTTAAAATCTTTATCATAATTTTTCATTAAGCTTACCTATGATTTTCTCAGACAATTCAGTATTTCCTTACTGAAAATTTATGAGAATGATGTTAATCAAATTGAGAGTCCTTTTCTATATTGGTAAATCTATTACTTAAATGTCTCTTAATGTCGGTGTATAACACATCATGTATGCAATCTGAAGCACAATATACATTGTTGTTGTTGTTGTTGTTGTTATGTGCTGTTGAGTTGGACCCTACTCATAGTGACCCCTCCTTGGGTTTCCAAGGCAGTATCACTACAGAAGTGGATTGCCCCATCTTCCTTCCGAGGAGTGGCTGGTGGGTTTGAACCGCCAACCTTCTGGTTAGCAGTCAAGTGCCTTAGGCACTATGCCAATATACATAGGCACAGTAATTGGTGCACTATTCCCGTTATATCACTTGGACAGCTATGGATGTTCTGTCTAAAGGTCACTACAATAACAATTCCATCAGCCTTCAACAGCATCCCATTATTGTGTCTTCAACACTGCATGAGATATTTTACTTGCTTTGTCCTTTTAAATCAGTCCTCACAATAGCTCTCAGAATGTTGGCATGCCTTTTTCCACTCAACAGATGTGGAAACTGAGGCCATGAGTGATGATGTAATTTGTATGCAATTCACAGAGTTGACAAGTGGTAGAATTAAGATTTAACCTAACAACAGTCTGAATCTGAAGCACCTGTCTTTCCACTCTACTCCCATGGTTTCTAAGTCATGGAGGTGAAGAAGAAACCAATGGGAGAGGAAAAATCTAGCTGACACCATGGGCATGTTTGATTCACCATGCAGCTCGCTACCACTAATTGTGCATTATGGACAGAAGCTAAGGTTGCGCATTTTAACTATTGTCTTTATACCTCTTAGTCTTACTCAGAGCCTCCTTTAGTTTTTAATCTCATTCTTCCATCATTCCCAGATCCCTCTATGCAGCCCTGTACTGGGGAAGGGCTTCTGTCTATCTGCTCACAAGTCACTGTGCCTCAGCCAGCAGACAAAAATTGCTCAGAATTCCTGATGCCAGCAGTCCTTCTATATTATCTCAGGCAGCTGAGTGCAGAGCTGTCTATACTGATCAACATCACCATGGAATTGCCTGACTGTTTATATTAGTACATCCATACAGACCTATCCTATGTAACTTTGTCAGTGCTGAGATGTTTCTGAATTTAAGAGGTGAGTCTGTTATGCCTAGTTAATAGTGGAGAACCACAGGAATGGAATACCCTGGAACTGTGTGCTCTGGTAGCCCAGCAAGAGTATAAATGTTCACTGAATTAAAAAAAAAAAAAAAAAATGCTTTTTGTTTTTAACCTAGGAAAGGTAGAGACCACTTTTAGTTGGGAGCCACATAGCTAGGCCACTCATTTCACTTGGTTTTATTCTCAGATTAGTTCTGGGCATTTCCTTTTTCCAAGAGTAGGGCCCAGAAAGTAAGACTTCCTTCGAGACTGGACTGCTCAGATGAGAGGACACAGGGTTGCCAGGCCTGGGTAGCCCTCCCCTAGGATAACCTTATACCAGACTGTTATCTTGAATTAGACCTGGACCTAGAAAGAAACTTGGTGTCTACTCTTTTTCTCTCCCCACCCATATGTTTATGCAGGTACAAGTTTATATTAAGATGACTCTCAAATAGGCAACAAAATAGTTGTAGCTCCATCTTGACCACAGTGATGACATTTTGATGGAGGAATAAAGACTTTAACACATTTTCTATTATGTGACCAATCTACCTTCTTTTACCCTGCCACCTGCTGCATTCTGAGTTATGATATCTGTTATCCTAGAAGTCTAATGTGCCTTATCCTAGAGACATCTCTGTCAAAGAGGTAACTGCAGGCAATCCAGGGAGATTTCCGCCTCATCTCTCATTTGTGCTTAATTATTTAAGGCATACCTCTTCAAATATTAGCTGATGATTATGGATATTAAAGGGGAGAATGGGCAAAATAATGTCTGAATGAACAAAAAGGGATAGTTCTTCATGCTGATGACTCACGTATCCTCCCCATCTCCACTTCTATCAGCATCCTAAGCATACAGTATTATGATACTCTGCCATGTGCTGAGCCCAGCAGCCTCCTAGACCTTTAGTTTTCCAATAGTGGTGGCTGTGGAGCCCGACTGTAGCCTCCAAATGTACCAGAGTGGCTCTGCCTCTGTCTTTGCCCCACATCCTTGTTCAGATGCCAACTGTGCTGCCCCTGATTGCCTCGACAGATGGTGGGGATGATGTGAGACTCCAGCAATGATTCATGCCCCCAGGTGGCGATACAATCAGCATCTGCATTGAACAGCAAACCACCTGGCGCTGGCACAAATACGCCAGTATATTCTAGTGTCTGCTTCAATTTGACATCCAATTGTCTGTTTCCCTCATCCTTTCTGATCTGAGAAGCTGCCAAGATTAGAGCTATATTTAGGATTCTACTTTAGGATTTTGTTTCAATTGAATTCAATCAATATGTGTTCTGTCCACAGGTTGCATGCCCTAGTATAGAAATTGAGAGTAGCGAGTTTTTATTATCCATCAAACATGGGTGTATATTGTTATTTCATTACGACTTAACTCTAGTCTTTATTTATATTCTGAAGGAACTTATGAGTGGAAGACTTCTTGTTGTGTGCTGTCAATTCTATTCTAATTTATAGGATGGAGTAGAACTCCCCTGTATGATTTCTTAGGCTGAAATTTTTTTGAGATGAGATGGCCAGGTCTTTCTTCCCAAGGAATGGCTGGGAGGTTAAAACCTGCAACCATTTCAGTTAACAGCCAACTTAATCAATGTGCCACCAGGGCTCCTTAAGTACAAGACTAGAATGACATAGTTTATCTCATAAAAAAAGAAATTCCTAGCGGAAACAAATAAATAAGAAAGGTCATTATGAAAGTGCTGCATTATTTGCTCTTATCTGTACAGGTAACTTTTACACTTAAATGATTAGTATTGAAAACTTGTTTGGGAAAAATCCCTCAAGTAAAAATCTTACGGCTAGTAATATGCACATCTTGAAAACAAATTTCTCACCACCATTAGACCTCTGTTTCTAAGTTCTTCCTCACTCCAAAATACTCCCACAAACACACATTTCTTCTTTCATCCATAACAGAAGGATGTGTATACACCAAATGAAATGTAAGATCTGTAGTTGAACTTCAAATACAGAAATGTAAGTCTGTAGTAATTCTTGTTCCTTGATTGTTGCATCAAATGTTCAACTTGGAAGGTCCCTAGGTGATGCTAAGGGTTTGCACTTAGCTGGTAACCAAAAGATTGATGGTTCAAAATTACCCAGCAGCAATGCAAACAGGCCTGGTGAACTTCTTCCATAAAGAATACAGCCAAGAAACCCTATGGAGCAGATCTACTCTGCTCCAGATGGGATCTCTGCAAAGCCGCCACCAACAACAGCAAACAAATAAAATTAACAAAAACAAATGTTCATCTTGCCATTGGTCAAAAATCACTCAGTGCCAAAAGTTCACATAAAAATGAAATTAAATATTCCCAAACATAGGGTCTGTCACCAGCCCAGTAACTTTCTATTTCAAATCTATTAAATATGCTATCACCTCAATGAGCCTCAAGTTTATTTCCCTTCCCTTCCCATACATGGTAACATGGCTCCAATACCTATTTCTCAAACTGCAATCTTTAACAGGTGATAAATATTAAAGGTATGATACTAAGAAATTTTATAAAGCAGTGTCTTGTGCAACTTTTCATTATTTTCCCCTGCCATTCTAGTATGCTGATGACTTAGTTTTACCTTTTAATATTTTCCTTCTTTTTCTCTACCATGAAGCCTTTCCTGTCTCCTTCACTTAGGAACTTCTTGATACAAACTATATCAGATTGAGACTAATATCGGTTTCTAGTCTTAGTTTTGAGAAGTTACTATAACCTATGAAATTGAAGAACTAAGTTAGCATAAGATTTTTAACTCTTTTCACTAACAACAGTGTTCTACTTAAAGCATGCTAGATGTTACTTCCTGTTCATGTCAGTTGACTGTTGTTATTATGTGCCGTCAAGTTGGACCCGACTCATAGCAACCCCTCCTTGGATTTCCGAGGCAGTATCACTATGGAAGTAGATTGCCCCATCTTCCTTCCAAGGAGTGGCTGGTGGGTTTGAACCACCAGCCTGGTTAGCAGTCAAGCACCCTAGCCACTATGCTACCAGAGCTCCTAGAATCTCAAAATGTATAGACATTATTCCACAGCCTCTTGAGTACATAGTCCAGAAGTTTGAAACTCTTTGATCCTCTCCAAGCACTTCCCACTTCTCAATTAATCAGTTCAACACTAAATTCATGTTTTACTTTAGTGGTAAGAATATTACATCAAAATATTTACTGAATTAATTATTCACTTATTTAAAGGAATAGGGACTTCATGAATAAGTCTTACTTGATATGTATTTTTAGACAGTATTTTCTTTTGCAAACTAAATAATTTATCATGTAAGATATCTGCTTGAATGTATTTTATGACACTTTTTGAGAAGCTATTATGATATCACATTCAATATTACAAAATAATCATGTTTTATAAAATTATCACTGTATTTTTCCAATTTCAATCATGTTCCTATTTTCATATTCTACATAACACAAGCAGAATCCTTTTAACAAGGCTAATGGCTCAGAAAGGTCTTGTGTTAAGAAGGAAAAGGAGCCAATATTATTCATCCATCTCTTCTTTTACTCCATGCCCATTAGCCAATATGTAGTATATTTAGGGGAAATTCATTTTGTCTCCACACACTTCTTCCATCCACCATTTCATCCATAAGGTCACTTTAAGAGCTGAGGTTGAGCTGGGATTCAAATGCAGGGCCATCTGATTCAGGAACATACACTTTCCCCAAAGCACCACATGTCTGGTGTATCTCCCTTCCTAAAAGATCGCCCATGTTCCTCTTTGAGCAGTTTTGAGATACATTAATACTGGTATCATTTTATTAATGGTAGGACATTTCTGGCAGAAATGTTTTCTTCCTCTCCCCTCCCTGACTTTCTCCCTAATATCACCCTCCATCCTTTTCATCCTCATTTCCTTCCTTTTTTATTGAGCAAGAATACAATAATGCCTTATTTGAGACAATATGCTAGAATAATTTCTTATTTTGTTGAATTACCTCAAGAACATCCATCTACAGCAAATGACTTAATTGTCTGTAATGCCACAAATCAGGTTTTGTGGTATCACAATATCTGAAAAGAGAGAACTAATATATTATGACAAACAGACTCAGATAGTGGGACATACTTCAAAAAGACTTTAAAACATCACAGAATGTATATCCTTGATATTTGAAATCACATGCTTTTATGTATTTTTAAAAATGCATAATTCATTGAGCTTCTTAAATAGAAGTAAGTTTTCAAATGTATTAGTTTATGCTGCTAATATGCATGACATGATTTCCACTCTATTACACCCTGTACAGTCTTTTCATTTATTATTATTGTTGTTGCTTTTATTATTAGTACTACTGGTAGCAATATTTAATAAAATAACTTTTGGACTCTGAATCATAGAATATATTGGAAAATGTCAAAGTTGTTTTGAAACAACAAATATTCTGGAAGGCCAATGCATAACAACACATATCTGGTAAAAACAAAACAAAACAAAATTAATAACCTGTTGTGAGTCAGTTTCTGGTATTATTTCTCTGGACATTCTCGACTCAGAGAAGAAATATGAGTTTTCAACTCCTTCACATCAAGTTAACTACATGGAAATTGAAAGCTATTTGAGAAGAAAAATGTATGAATATTTGTCTCTTCATTTCTTCTATCCTTTTCCTTCTTCTGTGCTTTTATGTATTTATTTGTAGTCTTTTTGGTCCCTGACTTTTTCTTACTAGTGTCTTTTCCCTTAGGTAGGGAACTTGTTTTTAAACCGAAACTCTAACCTGAGGTTCTTGAATCTCTTGTTCTTGGTGGCAGTCTCTCCTTTATGTGGGCAGGACAGCCCTATTAAAATTCTTTCCATGGATATTTAATAAATGGTTTCTAAACATTATGTGATTTTATTTTGGGCAAAAGATGAGAGATACATAGTACTCACCTCTTTTTGCTTTCCACAGAAACCAAATGTAGTTTAAAAATCAATGTATTTTGAAGATCTGTAAACTACTTTAGAAGTTACTGAATTCACCGTTGTTTTAAAATAATATGTAGGGATAGTTAGTCTCCATTTCCACAAGAATGTACACTGAAAATTGGAGAATCAATTTGTGTAAATAACATATTATGAAACACCAAAAATAAGTTGGATTTTTATCCTGCATAGTTTCATTGTAACTACTCAAAACCCTCTAAAGTTTTCCAAATTTACTTAGAATCAATCTAAACTCCTTACAGTGATAAATAGAACTTCTCCTGTAAGACCTGCCCCTGCCTCTTCTCTGTCCTCTCCGCCCCTCACACGTAACAACATTCATTCTGCTCTCATTCACTCCCTCAGCTTGAACTTTTAGCATACTAAACTTGCTCCCAAGTTAGGACCCCTGCTGTGGTTGTTCCTTGAGTTCAGAAAGTTTGTCCTTGAGATCTTCTCATAATTGGCTCTATTTGTAGGTCACTTCTTAACACAAATATCACTTCCTTAGAGAGAAGTTTCTTGACTATTCAACCTTAGTCGCTTCTTCTGCCTCTGTTGTATATAGTTGGAACTGATTTGATGAGACCTACCAACACCACCCTGTTCTTCACCTTCAGATGATCATAATCATTCTGACATCTCATATACATCTACCTGGTATGTTATTTAACGCTTACTTTCTTTGTGTATGTGCTTCTCTTCTCGTCTCCATCCTCCTCTAAAATAATATGCACTAGGAGAACAGGGAAACTGTCTTTGTCAGTGCTGTGCCCTCAGGCACTAGAAGAGGGATTGGCTAAATTCATAACCTGTCCTGGGATTTCAATGCCAGGAACACGAATTTGACTTAGAGCAGCATCACTAATACCGACTGCTTAGGCTCAGGTTTTGGTTTTTCTTTTTCCTCTTCTGCAGTTTTGCTTTCTTTTCCCTCTGCCCACTTTAATCTCCTTTCTCCCTTGTTTCACATTATTAAATTTATTTTAGTCTTATGGATCTCTAGCTTAAGGGTGTTCACTGTCAGATACCACTTCACAAGTTACTACACTCTTCTCCCCCCACCCATCTATCAGCAAGTTTTCCTAGCTGAATCTATGCTAAGTACCAAGTGGTGCTTGGAAAACCACACACACACACCCCTTATAATCACAAAACACAGAAAGAACCAATCCTCAAATTAAAGTGCCTTTCAGGGTATCAATATAGACACATATATGTATTCCCATGTGTGTCAGTGAAGAGCCATCCTTTTGGTTAGCAGCTGAGTGCATTAACCATTTTCACTTCCCAAGGACTCTATCAGCAACATGGCTTATTTATTTATTTTCTCTACTCTGTGCAATCATGGCAAAAGTGCTTTTTAAAAGTTATTTTTTTTTTCTCAGAATGTCAAAATAAATAGTGATCCTGTATGTCATTTTATTGCTGTGTTGTCAGAGGCTGTTGAGGAGATTTTTGATCCAGAGTGACCCCACATAATAGAACTGTCCCATAGGGTTTTAAGACTGTAATCTTTGTGGGAACAGATCGCCAGATCTTTCTTTTTTTTTTTTTTTAATTAGGATTTGGGTGAAGATTTACAGAGTAAATTCACTTTTCATACAGCAGTTCACATATACTTTGTCTCATGTCATTGACCAAAAT